>NC_086448.1:688328395-688628395 GCF_028390025.1 Pseudophryne corroboree
CAGATTGGATATCACCGACCAGAGGGATTCCATCTTGAACTTGAATACCCTTAAAAAAGGGTTCAGATTTTTTACATTTAGAATAGGTCACACCTGCATTTGTAGCACAGGGGGTATCAGTAAAATTACTTCTGATGACAGAATTAGTTGAATGGCTTCTTGCAAGGTACTTCTTGCAGCAGGCAAAGCTGGAAAGCCTGACCTGAAGAACCTGCGAGAAGGAAGTTCTTGAAATTCCAGGCGATACCCGTGTGAGACAAGATCCCTCACCCAAAGATCTACAGACGTCTGAGCCCACACTTGAGCAAAGTGGAGCAACTGAGCACCCACTTGGATTTCGTCCCCCAAAGGAGGCCGCCAGTCATGTGGTGGCTTCGTGGTGGTAGTGCTTGCAGGCTGTGCTGCACTGGCAGCTGCTTCTGTCTTTCTGAACCTTCCATGATTTTCTCTGGTTGCCGTGGAAGCCCCTCTGCCTTTACTTCAGTATTTGGTACAAAATGACTGCAGAGCAGGCCCCGAATAGGTATGTCTATTAATAGTAGGGGACGCCGAAGGCAAATAAGAGGACTTTCCCATCGTGGCCTGAGAAATCCACTTATTAAACTCTTCACCAAATAAGGCCTCCCCAGTGAAAGGGAGGTTCTCCACTCCCTTTTAAGAATCCGCATCTGCCGACCACTGTCTTAGCCATAAAGCTCTACGAGCTGAGACCGCCAAGGCCGTCGTACGACTGTGGAGGAGACTGAGCTCTTTAACAGCCTCACACATAAATTGCGCTGCATCCTGAATTACTGAGGAAGAGAGTCAAAACTATTGATAGCAGACTCCGACCATTTTACAATTGCTCTCGCTATCCATCCACAGACCACCATGGGGCATTGCGCAACGCCAGCTGCAGAATACAAAAAATTGAGGGTATTCTCAATCTTGCGGTCAGTTGGTTCTTTTAAAGAAATGGCCCCAGGTACAGGGAGCACACATTTTCTGGATAGTCTGGAGACAGACGTATCTACCAAAGGCGGATTCATCCACACCTTCCTATTCTCTGCTGGGAAAGGAAAGGTATTTAACACCCTCTTGGGGATAATTAATTTTTTATCAGGGATAACCCATGCCTGTTTAGCTAGGGTTTACAATTCTTTTGACTCTGACACAAGAGGAAGAGTACGCTTATGGGGGATACTCAGAGGAGCCTGAGTGGGCTCTCTGAGATCGTTAGGAGCAGACCTTCCAGCATCAATAGACTGTCTAAGGGCTTGACTTTCCTGCCTTGCAGTGGGTAATTCAGTCTTAATATCATCAAACATTGTTTTAAAGGACTCCAACCAATCAGGCCCACTATTTATACCCTGTGAGGGTATTGAGCACTGGGTACACCGCAGGGAATCTGGTGATGATGGTAGTATGTTGCATACATTACATAGAGGCTTGCTGACTGACATGTTGCTAAGTACCACAATCAAATACAATTACAGTATTCACGATATATAAATATATATATTTGTACCTGCCTACAGCCTATTACAGCCCCCTATAGCAGTGACCCAGACCTGGTATTAGGGAGAGTCAGGAGAGAAATGGGACCAGCACACTGACTCAGAGAGTCTATTTATAATATTAACACACTAATGGTGCCTAAGTGCAGCTATATGCTGCTATACAGCTCTGCAGTTGGTTTATAACTCACAGCCTTGACCCGAGCAACGGCGGTGGCAGTGGGGAAGCAGGAGCCTGTGTGGGTTTGCAGCCCTTCAACTCTAAAATGGCGTGTCCTGCTGTCTCTGGTCCCGCTCTCCGGGAAGCCCTGCCCCCAATATGGCGCGCGGTCCCTCACTGTATTATACTGGCCTTGAAATGCAGTTTCTGCTACTTAAAATTGCCCCTTACAGCCTGTTTTCTCCCTGAGGGCCCCAGAGTCAACCTGGGGACCTCTATATGGCCAGTTATGTCAGGGCTCAGCGGGCGCTGCGGCCGGAGCTGGGGGCCGCCATCCTCATGCTGCCAAATTGACTGGGGGACCCGCTAACCGGGATGCCGGTTTGTACTCACCACACCTTGGAAATGACTGTATGCTTCAGCAATGTGTCTCAGAGTGGTGGCTTGTTCTGCTGCTGTGGGCTCACACTGCCATTAGCGAGATATCAGCACCTCAGGATCTCTGTGTCCTGTCAGCAGGGAAACAAACCATTAACTCTCCATTAAGTTGGTTTGTTTCCCTCTCTGAGTCCCACAAAGCAGGTACACTGAATTGCCAGTCAGTGTACCTGTAAAATAACAAACTTAAAGAAAGACTGAAGAAAACTTTTTACAGCTCTGAGAAAGTGCACCCGGCTCCTTGGACACATTTTCAAAGACTGGGTCATGGGGAGGGGCATAAAGGGAGGAGTCAGCACACAACAGAGTCTTACATGTGCCAGATGCTCCTGTGGACAGCTCTATACCAACAGTACTACGATTCCCCTGTATCCATAAAGGACGTTAAAGAAATTTACGTCTACTGTACTGATTTGAAAGGTAAGTTCAATATTTTTGTTGTTGGAGTTTAAATTAGTGCAAAACAGATCTAAAGTGGGTCTATCGCCCTCCCATATAAACAGCACATCATCTATGTACCTTGACCAGAGCACTAGGTTATAATCACTATAGATATAATAGATATAATTTCCATTCTACAAGAAATAAACAATGTATGTGAAGAACCAACTACAACGATAGATCACAAGGTCATAGGAGTCTAGGTTTATTCTATGAGGGAAAGACACAGATCCCCTATGTATGAGGATAATTCAAATGCTACAAACAGAAGGTAATATCCAAGACCCCTTAAGGAGTCAAGGAGAGAACATAAAGAAGATACATAGATATCAAAAAATTGTTCTAACTACACCAATCAAGAGTCACATTTTTTAGGGAGAAGTCGGAGACCAGAAAGATACACGGAAAATACAGGATTAAGTACAAACGAGGATGTAGGGCAGGACAAATCTGGGGTTTTCAAAAAAGAAATGCCTTAAATGGAACAAATTAAATGTATCAGAATCAAAGGTAGACAATACTGAGTCCACATGCACCATAAATCAAGAAAAAGGCAAAACTAAAATATACTGTATAATTTGAGTAATTATAAACTAACAAATGCCAAACACTTTTAGAAAAAGGCCTGAAATTCGCCCCAACTAGTAAAATCAACAATTTTGGGGTGTATGTAGACTTACAAAAGTTTGTGAGAAAACTAACACTTAAACGTTTTTTCTCCGAAAAAAATGGACCTGATTGTGAGGTTACTTTAGAAAATATAAAGGTGTTTAAGAAAAGATCTACCTTTTTCCCCAAATATAAAAAGGGATGTTTCGTAGAGACATTTGAGCATCTAGTTAAAGAGGATTTAGAGACTACAAATGTTAAACCTCCTAGAAACACCAATTTTTCAGCGGCCCAGAGAAAAGCAATCAAAGACTTAAAGAACAACGATAACATTGTGATTAAGCCCGCAGATAAGGATGGGGGGGGGGGCGTGATTTTAAATAGAGATGACTACCATTCAGAAATTGTATGACAACTGACAGATGGTATGACATATAAAAAATGAAGGGATGATCCTTCCACAAATGTTCAGAAAAAAATGGATGTATTTTTAGAATTATATACTGTATGACAAACAATACCATCACAATGGAAGAAAAATCATATATAAGACTGGATAATCCATTGATTCCAGTCTTATATATACTGCCTAAGGTACATAAAGATGTGGCAAAGCTGCCTGGATGACCAATAGTGGCAGGCATCAATTCTATTACCTCCAATTTGTCTGAATTTTTAGACCACAAAATCCAACAATTAGTAGAGAAGACTAAAGGATACAATTGCTGTAATCAATAAACTGAGACAGATTAAATGGAAACCTGATTATTGGCTATTTACTGCAGACTTCAAATCTATTTACTCAGTTATAGATCACAATCAGGGTATTGAAGCAATTTAATATAATTTAATTAAGGAAAATTTGGATGAAAAATAAAAATTTTTTATCATGGAGGGTATTTCACTAATCTTACAAAATATTTTTTTTGGGTACAAGGGCAATTTTATTTGTAACTCCTTAGCACAGCTATGGGCACTGGGTTGTCACCCAGCTATGCAAATTTGTTCATGGCACACTAGGAAGACCAGTCGGCATGGAATGGCCACCAGTGGGGTGCCAACCTAGTGCTCTGGTCAAGGTATATAGATGATGTGCTGTTTATATGGGAGGGCAATAGACCCACTTTAGATCTGTTTTGCACTCATCTAAATTCCAATTATTAGATCTCAGAATATACACAGAGGGTGATATGATATGCACAGAAAACTATGTAAAATCTACGGATTGTAAAGCGTATATAAATTACGACAGTAACCACCATGCAAACTGGGTTAAAAGTATACCGAGAAGCCAATTTCAATGCCTCCATAGGAACTGTACTGACATCGATTCATTTGATAAACAGGCAGATACAATAGAAAGGAGTTTCCATAAAAAGAGTTACGACTCGGAGATAGTACAAAAAGCATGTCAGACAAGTTATGAAATGGATAGGAAGTCCATTTTAAGAAATAAACATAAGAAAACCGAGATACAAAATCCAGGTATAATGTTTACTACTAAATATACGGCCCAACACAGACAATTGGAGAACATTATTAAAAAGCATTGGGGTATTTTAACCAAAGATCCCCTCTTGCAAGGTCATATTACTAACAGACCAAAGTTTGTCTACAGGAAAGCGGATAACTTAAAGAACATGTTAGTCAAAAGTGTGCTCCCTGTAGACAAAAGAAAAACCAGGGTCTTATCCAAAGGTTTTTTTCCATTGTGGGATATGTAACATGTGCAAACACTGCAAAACAGAGAGTAAAATTACTCATTATATTTGCAATCAAACAAAAATAAGATTTTACTTACCGATAAATCTATTTCTCGGAGTCCGTAGTGGATGCTGGGGTTCCTGAAAGGACCATGGGGAATAGCGGCTCCGCAGGAGACAGGGCACAAAAAGTAAAGCTTTTTCAGATCAGGTGGTGTGCACTGGCTCCTCCCCCTATGACCCTCCTCCAGACTCCAGTTAGGTACTGTGCCCGGACGAGCGTACACAATAAGGGAGGATTTTGAATCCCGGGTAAGACTCATACCAGCCACACCAATCACACCGTACAACCTGTGATCTAAACCCAGTTAACAGTATGATAACAGCGGAGCCTCTGAAAGATGGCTTCCTTCAACAATAACCCGAATTAGTTAACAATAACTATGTACAATTTATGCAGATAATCCGCACTTGGGATGGGCGCCCAGCATCCACTACGGACTCCGAGAAATAGATTTATCGGTAAGTAAAATCTTATTTTCTCTATCGTCCTAGTGGATGCTGGGGTTCCTGAAAGGACCATGGGGATTATACCAAAGCTCCCAAACGGGCGGGAGAGTGCGGATGACTCTGCAGCACCGAATGAGAGAACTCCAGGTCCTCCTTAGCCAGAGTATCAAATTTGTAAAATTTTACAAACGTGTTCTCCCCTGACCACGTAGCTGCTCGGCAAAGTTGTAATGCCGAGACCCCTCGGGCAGCCGCCCAAGATGAGCCCACCTTCCTTGTGGAGTGGGCCTTTACAGATTTAGGCTGTGGCAGGCCTGCCACAGAATGTGCAAGTTGGATTGTGCTACAGATCCAACGAGCAATCGTCTGCTTAGACGCAGGAGCACCCATCTTGTTGGGTGCATACAATATAAACAACGAGTCAGATTTTCTGACTCCAGCTGTCCTTGCAATATATATTTTTAATGCTCTGACAACGTCCAGTAACTTGGAGTCCTCCAAGTCACTTGTAGCCGCAGGCACTACAATAGGCTGGTTCAGATGAAATGCTGACACCACCTTAGGGAGAAAATGTGGACGAGTCCGCAGTTCTGCCCTGTCCGAATGGAAAATCAGATATGGGCTTTTGTAAGATAAAGCTGCCAATTCTGATACTCTCCTGGCAGAAGCCAGGGCTAGAAGCATGGTCACTTTCCAAGTGAGATATTTCAAATCCACCTTATTTAGTGGTTCAAACCAATGAGATTTTAGAAAGTCCAAAACCACATTGAGATCCCACGATGCCACTGGAGGCACCACAGGAGGCTGTATATGCAGCACTCCCTTAACAAAAGTCTGGACTTCAGGGACTGAAGCCAATTCTTTTTGAAAGAAAATCGACAGGGCCGAAATTTGAACCTTAATAGATCCCAATTTGAGACCCATAGACAATCCTGATTGCAGGAAATGTAGGAATCGACCCAGTTGAAATTCCTCCGTCGGAGCACTCCGATCTTCGCACCACGCAACATATTTTCGCCAAATTCGGTGATAATGTTGCACGGTTACTTCCTTCCTTGCTTTAATCAAAGTAGGAATGACTTCTTCCGGCATGCCTTTTTCCTTTAGGATCCGGCGTTCAACCGCCATGCCGTCAAACGCAGCCGCGGTAAGTCTTGAAACAGACAGGGACCCTGCTGAAGCAAGTCCCTCCTTAGAGGTAGAGGCCACGGATCTTCCGTGATCATCTCTTGAAGTTCCGGGTACCAAGTCCTTCTTGGCCAATCCGGAACCACTAGTATCGTTCTTACGCCTCTTTGCCGTATAATTCTCAATACTTTTGGTATGAGAGGCAGAGGAGGAAACACATACACCGACTGGTACACCCAAGGCGTTACCAGCGCGTCCACAGCTATTGCCTGCGGATCTCTTGACCTGGCGCAATACCTGTCCAGTTTTTTATTGAGGCGAGACGCCATCATGTCCACAATTGGTCTTTCCCAACGGGTTACCAGCATGTGGAAGACTTCTGGATGAAGTCCCCACTCTCCCGGGTGAAGATCGTGTCTGCTGAGGAAGTCTGCTTCCCAGTTGTCCACTCCCGGGATGAACACTGCTGACAGTGCTATCACATGATTCTCTGCCCAGCGAAGAATCCTTGCAGCTTCTGCCATTGCACTCCTGCTTCTTGTGCCGCCCTGTCTGTTCACATGGGCGACTGCCGTGATGTTGTCCGACTGGATCAACACCGGTTTTCCCTGAAGCAGAGGTTCTGCCTGGCTTAGAGCATTGTATATTGCTCTTAGTTCCAGAATGTTTATGTGAAGAGACGTTTCCAGGCTCGTCCATACTCCCTGGAAGTATCTTCCTTGTGTGACTGCTCCCCAGCCTCTCAGGCTGGCGTCCGTGGTCACCAGGATCCAATCCTGTATGCCGAATCTGCGGCCCTCCAATAGATGAGGACTCTGCAACCACCACAGAAGAGACACCCTTGTCCTTGGAGACAGGGTTATCCGTAGGTGCATCTGAAGATGCGACCCTGACCATTTGTCCAACAGATCCCTTTGGAAAATTCTTGCGTGGAATCTGCCGAATGGAATTGCTTCGTAAGAAGCCACCATTTTTCCCAGGACTCTTGTGCATTGATGTACAGACACCTTTCCTGGTTTTAGGAGGTTCCTGACAAGGTCGGATAACTCCTTGGCTTTTTCCTCCGGGAGAAAAACCTTTTTCTGAACCGTGTCCAGAATCATCCCTAGGAACAGCAGACGAGTTGTCGGCATTAACTGGGATTTTGGAATATTCAGAATCCACCCGTGCTGTTTTAGCACTTCTTGAGACAGTGCTAATCCCATCTCTAGCTGTTCTCTGGACCTCGCCCTTATTAGGAGATCGTCCAAGTATGGGATAATTAATATGCCTTTTCTTCGAAGAAGAATCATCATCTCGGCCATTACCTTTGTAAAGATCCGAGGTGCCGTGGACAATCCGAACGGCAGCGTCTGAAACTGATAGTGACAGTTTTGTACAACGAACCTGAGGTACCCCTGGTGTGAGGGGTAAATTGGAACGTGGAGATACGCATCCTTGATGTCCAAGGATACCATAAAGTCCCCCTCTTCCAGGTTCGCTATCACTGCTCTGAGGGACTCCATCTTGAACTTGAACTTCTTTATGTACAGGTTCAAGGACTTCAGATTTAGAATAGGCCTTACCGAGCCATCCGGCTTCGGTACCACAAAAAGAGTGGAATAATACCCCTTCCCTTGTTGTAGAAGAGGTACCTTGACTATCACCTGCTGAGAGTACAGCTTGTGAATGGCTTCCAAAACCGTCTCCCTTTCGGAGGGGGACGTTGGTAAAGCAGACTTCAGGAAACGGCGAGGTGGATCTGTCTCTAATTCCAACCTGTACCCTTGAGATATTATCTGCAGGATCCAGGGATCTACCTGCGAGTGAGCCCACTGCGCGCTGTAATTTTTGAGACGACCGCCCACCGTCCCCGAGTCCGCTTGAGAAGCCCCAGCGTCATGCTGAGGCTTTTGTAGAAGCCGGGGAGGGCTTCTGTTCCTGGGAAGGAGCTGCGTGTTGCTGTCTCTTCCCTCGACCTCTGCCTCGTGGCAGATATGAATAGCCCTTTGCTCTCTTATTTTTAAAGGAACGAAAAGGCTGCGGTTGAAAAGTCGGTGCCTTTTTCTGTTGGGGAGTGACTTGAGGTAGAAAGGTGGATTTCCCGGCTGTAGCCGTGGCCACCAAATCTGATAGACCGACTCCAAATAACTCCTCCCCTTTATACGGCAAAACTTCCATATGCCGTTTTGAATCCGCATCGCCTGTCCACTGTCGCGTCCATAAAGCTCTTCTGGCCGAAATGGACATAGCACTTACCCGTGATGCCAGTGTGCAGATATCCCTCTGTGCATCACGCATATAAAGAAATGCATCCTTTATTTGTTCTAACGACAGTAAAATATTGTCCCTGTCCAGGGTATCAATATTTTCAATCAGGGACTCTGACCAAACTACCCCAGCACTGCCCATCCAGGCAGTCGCTACAGCTGGTCGTAGTATAACACCTGCATGTGTGTATATACTTTTTTGGATATTTTCCATCCGCCTATCTGATGGATCTTTAAGTGCGGCCGTCTCAGGAGAGGGTAACGCCACTTGTTTAGATAAGCGTGTTAGCGCCTTGTCCACCCTAGGAGGTGTTTCCCAGCGCTCCCTAACCTCTGGCGGGAAAGGGTATAATGCCAATAATTTCTTTGAAATTATCAGCTTTTTATCAGGGGCAACCCACGCTTCATTACACACGTCATTTAATTCTTCTGATTTAGGAAAAACTATAGGTAGTTTTTTCATACCCCACATAATACCCTGTTTAGTGGTACCTGTAGTATCAGCTAAATGTAACGCCTCCTTCATTGCCAAAATCATATAACGTGTGGCCCTACTGGAAAATACGGTTGAATCGTCACCGTCACCACTGGAGTCAGTGCCTGCGTCTGGGTCTGTGTCGACCGACTGAGGCAAAGGGCGTTTCACAGCCCCTGACGGTGTTTGAGTCGCCTGGACAGGCACTAATTGATTGTCCGGCCGCCTCATGTCGTCAAACGACTGCTTTAGCGTGTTGACACTATCCCGTAGTTCCATAAATAAAGGCATCCATTCTGGTGTCGACTCCCTAGGGGGTGACATCCTCATATTTGGCAATTGCTCCGCCTCCACACCAATATCGTCCTCATACATGTCGACACACACGTACCGACACACAGCAGACACACAGGGAATGCTCCTAACGAAGACAGGACCCACTAGCCCTTTGGGGAGACAGAGGGAGAGTTTGCCAGCACACACCAAAAGCGCTATATATATATCAGGGATAGCTTTATAATAAGTGCTCCCTTATAGCTGCTTTGTTATATCAAAATATCGCCATAAATTTGCCCCCCCCTCTCTGTTTTACCCTGTTTCTGTAGTGCAGTGCAGGGGAGAGACTTGGGAGCCGTCCTGACCAGCGGAGCTGTGAGAGGAAATGGCGCCGTGTGCTGAGGAGATAGGCCCCGCCCCTTTTCTGGCGGGCTCGTCTCCCGCTATTTAGAAAAATCAGGCAGGGGTTAAATATCTCCATATAGCCTCTAGGGGCTATATGTGAGGTATTTTTAGCCTTTATAGGTATTCATTTTCCTCCCAGGGCGCCCCCCTCCCTGCGCCCTGCACCCTCAGTGACTGCCGTGTGAAGTGTGCTGAGAGGAAAATGGCGCACAGCTGCAGTGCTGTGCGCTACCTTTAGAAGACTGCAGGAGTCTTCAGCCGCCGATTCTGGACCTCTTCTGACTTCAGCATCTGCAAGGGGGCCGGCGGCGCGGCTCCGGTGACCATCCAGGCTGTACCTGTGATCGTCCCTCTGGAGCTTGATGTCCAGTAGCCAAGAAGCCAATCCATCCTGCACGCAGGTGAGTTGACTCCTTCTCCCCTCAGTCCCTCGCTGCAGTGATCCTGTTGCCAGCAGGAATCACTGTAAAATAAAAAACCTAGCTAAACTTTTTCTAAGCAGCTCTTTAGGAGAGCCACCTAGATTGCACCCTTCTCGGCCGGGCACAAAAATCTAACTGGAGTCTGGAGGAGGGTCATAGGGGGAGGAGCCAGTGCACACCACCTGATCTGAAAAAGCTTTACTTTTTGTGCCCTGTCTCCTGCGGAGCCGCTATTCCCCATGGTCCTTTCAGGAACCCCAGCATCCACTAGGACGATAGAGAAAAAACAATTTCCCAACAAGGAGTTTATTACTTGTGGAAGCAAAAATGTTGTATATTTATTGAAATGCAAGTGCGGTCTACACTATGTGGGTCGTACTGGACGTATGCTCAAAGAACGTAAGAATGAGCATGTGAGAAATATAAAGAAAGGTTTAGAACAACATAATGTGTCCCTACATTTTAAAGATGCACATAATTGTGACATAAAATCCCTCACTAGTTTCTGATTAATAAAAATTGCCAAGGGAAGTTGGAGGATAAAAAATCTGGAAGAATCCTTGGCTAGGCTGGAAATGCAAATGATATATCAATTAAAAACATTGACCCCCTAACGGGTTAAACATGGATTTTGAAATTAAGTGATTTTTATAGGGATATTTATGTATATACTAACTTTGCTTTATTCTAATAGGGAATCTTTGTTCCTTCACACTAATCTTATATCTCTGTATATGTGTGATCTTACATTTTTATTTTCATTCTATGGAACTAATATGGACTGCATCATGAGTAATGAACGGGAACATCGATAAAGATACACAATGAACACTGTGGTATATTCTTTTGGTAGCTCTCCTAAGTTTGCTATACAGAAACCTTTAGGGCTAGATACATTGTGTTTATGTTTTTGTTTCTGCTTTAATTCAATGTATCTATGTGAGCCGGGACAGGTTCATCCGGCGGGACCTTTCAGAGAAGTGACTAAAATGCCTTTCAGTATAGAGACGCTATTTACAGCTAGCACATTGGTGCATTCAGGTCACGTGACACCAGACCCATACGTGAATGGGAATACAATGTATATCTATAATTAGTTCATTGGCTTTTATGTCACGCAACTCTCTCTCTCTCTCTTGTCAAAGTCAAAAAAATATCATAATGCATATGCTTGTACTAACCCCATGCAGGGCCGGTTCGAATGCGCTCGGCGCCCCGGGCAGGGAATGGGGGCATGGCTTACTACAGGGGGCGTGGTCAGTCACGCCCCCTGTACAGCAGAAGCGCCGCTTAAATGCTGAGCGGTGCGCGATGACTTCATCGCGCACCGCACAGCAAAAGGTCCTCTCCGCGAAGGGAAACTAGACGCGTAGTGTCTAGTTCCCTTCGCGGAGAGGACCTTTGCTGTGCGGTGCGTGATGACGTCATCGCGCACCGCTCAGTAATGGTCCTCTTTGCGAAGGGAAACTAGACGCTACGCGTCTAGTTCACTTCACGGGACCAGAGCCGCAGGAGCCGGGGGGACACAGCGGGCAGCGGAGGGCACAGCAGTGGCGGATCTTGTCATGGTGCGGCGCCCTCCGGATGGCGCCAGCGCCCTCCGGAAGGCGGCGCCCCGGGCAAAAGTACTGCTTGCCCGTGGCAAGATCCGCTACTGACCCCATGCACATGCCCGCTGCTCGTGCACTCAGTCCGCCGTGCGTGCACATATCCGCAAGTTGCGTAAGATCGCTCCGGCGATCATGCGCATGAAATGGGTATTTACGGTGGAGTTTGTGAGCGTGTAGCGTGTTATAAGAACATTGCATATTTAACCCATATAGCGTATATTTTAGATATAGTTCCCCTAGACCATGACAGCGAGTATTATTAGTTTAAACAGTTCCTGGACAGAGAGATTCCTCTTTGCATGATAGGAAGGGTCAGATAAAGGTTGGAAGTGTCTAGTATCCAGCTGTAGGGTATTTTGAGGGTAACATTCTGGTGTTAGTTAGAGAAAGATCGCTTGTTCCTGCGTATAGTTATGTACAAAAGTAGATTATGAACATTAACTGTATTTACTGTAAATTACATATGCGGCGGGAATCCAGAGGATACCACCCACAAGAGCAGTTGGGAATGACATCGCCCACCTTTTCAAATCCACCTATGACCTTTTCTGTAATGTGGAGACATATCTCTGTGTCCAATGAACAATGAGATTACAGTGACCATTGTATTGTGTATGCATGTTGTGTATAAAAGGACCATTGTTGCCTGGCGGGTGAGAAGACTCTAAACACTTTCTTTATGACCAGCGGAGGACCGGATTCGGGTTGCGCTTGCGAATATTCTTACGTACGTACATTCTCTGTAGCCATTATTCTGTTTAGATTTACTTGTTAGCCTGTAGTGTATAAATTGTATTGTTTTTACCTTTTTGGAACAAATCCACAGAGGCCTTAGAACCCTGTGGTTTCAACTACAAAACAGTGTTGTGTTTTCACTTTCCTGCCTGGGCTTTAAAGTAGTTTAACCTGTTTAAGGTGTATAAGCATTGTTAAGGTGTACGCACTGCGGATACTTTGTATCGCCAGTGCTACTTAAGGTTGAAAGGTATTACATCGTTGCAGTACTTTGCTGCCAAAGGTTTAAAGCATAAGCATATCATTACATTGTATTATTAACAAGGTTTAGAGGTTATCCATTGTGTGAGCGCTCGCTGTGTGTACTCCGTACACTCAGCGCAGCGTGCATACGCCAAGTGCGTACCACGTGCAGGACTCTGTACGCAAATAGCGTACAAAGTGCGAAGCACGTGCACGTAGTCTAGTGGCCAGAGCGGCTCAACGGTAATAGTGTACAAAGGGGTATAGCTTTGCGGTCTAAGATAATACCGACATTATCACTCTTTCTCTCTCTCTCTCTCTATATATATATATATATATATATATATATATATGAATGGGAATATAGTGAACATTCACCATCAGCCCATTGACACTATAGAAAAGAGTCCCACAATAGGAACATGTAAACGACGATGAGATTATGTTTCTATTAATTATAAGTATTACGGCACATTCGGTACCTGCTGTTTAAAACGTATATATTATGAAGGTTATCTAGTTGATTATAAATAACAGATACTTAAAGAGGATTTTTACACAGTATTAAGTACATATGAGGGAGGTTACAGCTGAATTAAATTTCTGATCACTAATGAGAAGCTTGAACATTTTACTTAGAAAAATAGGTATGGTTTAACACCAGGATTCGGAATGATAGCCAGAATGTATTCAAATGTATTTTGATTGATTTTTATATATGTTTATTCAGGGGCGTAGCCAGAACTTTGTGGGCCCCACAGCAACATTTTGAAGGGGCCTCTCTCCCAATGCTTGTAGAGAGACAACTTTCCACAGCAGTTGTTAATTGTATGCCCCATAATAGTGCCCTAGTTCATAGTAGTGCCTTAGTTACTTTTATGTCACATAGTAGTGCCCCAGTTTATTTTATGAACCATAATAGTGCCTTAGTTCACATTATGTCACATTTTAGGTCTGCCAGTACCCCCAATTTACATTATGACATTCAGTATTCCCAGTTCATATTGTGCCACATTACATTACCCCCGGTTCATATTATGCCACACTATACCTCCACTTTTTGTTATGCCACATTACCGTGCCCCAATTTATATTATGTAACATTATAAAGACCTTCCAGTTCATTTTATACAAAATTACAGTACACATTGTATGCCCCCACAGTGCCAGATACACATTATATGCCCCAGAAGTGCCAGATAAACATTATATGCCCTCAGCAGTGCCAGGTATACATTATATGCCCCCAGCAGTGCCAGATAGACATTAGATGCCAGATAGACATAGACTCTAAACACTTTCTGTATGACCAGCGGAGGACCGGATTCGGGTTGTGCTTGCGAATATTCTTACGTATGTACATTCTCTGTAGCCATTATTCTGTTTAGATTTACTTGTTAGCCTGTAGTGTATAAATTGTATTGTTTTTACCTTTTTGGAACAAATCCACAGAGGCCTTAGAACCCTGTGGTTTCAACTACAAAACAGTGTTGTGTTTTCACTTTCCTGCCTGGGCTTTAAAGTAGTTTAACCTGTTTAAGGTGTATAAGCATTGTTAAGGTGTACGCACTGCGGATACTTTGTATCGCCAGTGCTACTTAAGGTTGAAAGGTATTACATCGTTGCAGTACTTTGCTGCCAAAGGTTTAAAGCATAAGCATATCATTACATTGTATTATTAACAAGGTTTAGAGGTTATCCATTGTGTGAGCGCTCGCTGTGTGTACTCCGTATCAGTGCCAGATAGACATTATATGATCCCAACAGTGCCAGATACACATTGTATGCCCCTACAGTGCCAGATACACATTAAATGTCCCCACAGTGCCACATACACATTGTATGCCCCCACAGTGCCAGATACACACTATATGCCCCCAAAAGTGCCAGATAAACATTATTTGCCCCCAGCAGTGCCAGGTAGACATTATATGACCCCATCAGTGTCAGATAGACATTAGATGCCCCCACAGTGCATGATAGACATTATATGCCCCACAGTACCAGATACACATTAAATGCCCCTACAGTGCCAGATACACATTGCATGCCCCCACAGTGCCAGATACACATTAAATGCCCCCACAGTGCGAGATACACATTGTATGCCCCACAGTGCCAGATACACATTATATGACCCCCAGAAGTGCCAGATAATTAGTATATGCCCCCAGCAGTGCCAGATAAACAATATATGCCCCCAGCAGTGCCAGGTAGACATTATATGCCATCAGCAGTGCCAGGAAGACATTAGATACCCCCAGCAGTGCCAGATAGACATTATATTCCCCCACAGTGCCAGATACACATTGTATGCCCTCACAGTGCCAGATACACATTGTATGCCCCCACAGTGCCAGATACACACTATAAGCCCCCACATTGTCAGATACACGTGTATTCACAGTGCCAGAAACACACAATATGCCCCCAACAGTGCCAGATACACATGCCCCCCATAGCGCCAGATAAATATGCCACAAACAGTGCCAGATACACATGCCCCCACAGTGCCAGATACATATGCCCCCCACACAGTGCCAGATACATATGCACCCCACACAGTGCCAGATACACATGCCTATTACACAGTGCCATATACACATGCCTGGCCATTGTAGTGCTGCTCTCCGGTGCACACCAGAGTCCTCCCCCAGCAGCATGCAGGCAGGCCAGGATACACACAGAAGAGGAGACCCAGCGTTGGCAGTCTGTGGGAACCAGACAGCAGCCACCAGAGTCCGCCCGATCCCAGACCGGACCGCAGCTGGTGGAGAGCCGGCGGGGGACCAGGGGTTGCAGAACAGGGAGAGCAAAGGAGGAGGAGCTACAGAGCGGGGAGATCCAGGCAGATGCTGTCAGACAGCAAGCCAGGATCCCCCATGCTTCCTGTGCTGCCACTGCCGGTGTCTTGGGGAGGAGACTCGGCAGTGTGACAGCCAGCACTGGGAGCCAGCGGGTGCTGAGTGGGGAGAGCTGGGGTAGGGGGAACCACGGTGTACAGGAAGTGGAGTACGGGGAGGAGGGGTGCAGAGCAGGGAAAGCAGAGGGAGATAGCTGCTGCTGAGAGCCGGGGGGGAGAGGCACGGTGTACGGGGAGGGGGATGGAGAGCCAGCCCTGCCTATGTATAACCCAGTGATGAAAATTTTTAATTTAACACATGTAACTGTGACAGGGAAGGTGGGCCCCTCTCAGCTCTGGGCCCCATAGCAGCTGCACTCCCTGCACCTATTGTAGCTACGCCCTTGTGTTTATTGAATTGTTTAAGCAAAGTTGAGGCGGGTGTAATGCTCTCCTAGTTCTGTTTGGATAATAAAGATCACTTGAGGATTCTCCTACGGGGATAAATCCACATCAGCTTGTTCAGACGGCACTTCTTGACAAAGGGTAAGGGCTGTAACACACACTCCGGTTTTTCCCGGATGGCAAAAAGCCGGACAAAGTTTGTCCGGCTTTTTGCCATCCGGGAGAAACCGGCAGTGTCTGTCACACAGGACGGCTTTGAGCCGTGTGTGATGCTGTGCGCATGCGCAGCATCAGACACGGCTTCAGAAAAAACCATTGTGTGTGAAAGCTCCCCTTCACACACATGGTTTACTGGCTCCAAGGACGGCCCGGCGGCCGCCCGGCCGCCGGACCTTCCAGTGGTGAGACCCGGCTGCAACCCGGCAGCCGGGCCGGGGCCGTGCAGTGTGAAGGGACCCTAGCCCTCACACTGTTAACTACAATGCCGGCACGGGGAAAAGCTGTCCGGCTTTTTCCCGTCCGGCAAAAGCCGGGTAGTGTGTTTCAGCCCTATAGGTTCCCAGAAATGCATTGAAGCTGTCATTTACAGAGCCGGGAAAATACCGAAAAGGACCCAGGACCTCTTCTACCATCAGCACTGAGAATTCCACGACTGCAGCGGGGACTCGTGCAGGTCCTTCTATACAGAGACTTTCAGTTGGTTTCTGGCTTTTTGCTTTGCTTTTTTTTAAAAAGAGACTGTGTTGCATTTTGGTGTGTATTGCCACATGTTGTGGGAGTACTATTTAAAAAAAATATTTACTATTAAATTGTTTTTTAACATCCACCTGCATACCTCCCAACTTTGATGTCAGCGGAGGAGGGACACCATAGTGCGCCGAAGGCGCGCGCACGATTGTAGGGGACGTGGCCTAATGAAAAGGGGCGTGGCCTCATGGCAAGTGCCGCAATCGCAAGCCACGCCCCGTTTTCGTCATTATGGTGGCATGAACAGCGATGTGAGAGCTGCTGGTCATGCCCCCTGTCCCTCTCTGCCGGGAATAGACGCTGTGCGCATGCGCACAGCATCTATTCACCGCTGCTCTACTCAGAGCAGCGAGTGACAGGGGGGGATCTCTCAACTGCCCCCACACCCGCGGGACACTGCGACCCATGGGTGGGACAGCGGGACAGACTGTGAAAAACGGGACTGTCCCACCAAAATCGGGACAGTTGGGAGGTATGCACCTGGCAGATCTGTGTACATCATGATCTTGGGGGAAGATTTTAAAGATACCTTGAAGTGCACGCAAGGCAGACTATACATGTAAGTGTATTTCTTTAGAGTCCACTGTG
Organism: Pseudophryne corroboree; assembly: GCF_028390025.1. Classification (NCBI taxonomy): domain Eukaryota; kingdom Metazoa; phylum Chordata; class Amphibia; order Anura; family Myobatrachidae; genus Pseudophryne; species Pseudophryne corroboree. The sequence goes on from NC_086448.1 coordinate 688,345,878, forward strand.
TGAAGCACCATTTCCTATTTTAAAGATACCTTTATGTGCACTTGAGATAGAAGTGGAATTTAAGTGTCTATCCATAAGGGAGAGATGAGATTATTGTCTACTTGGGAATGAATGTGTATTGTTCCTAACGGAATTGATTCATCTAAACAACTCACCCCGATAATCAATATCAGCCTCTTTTCAGTGCTGGTTTTAGCATAATTTTTTATGTTTCATACGATTTTGTGAGCTTGTGGGTATTCTTCTCATGCTGATTACCTGTGCTAAAGAGGGACAAGGAAAGAGCAAGGCTGTGTTCCATTTTTCTGTTTACGATTGGGATATGATGAAGCGACAGTGGATTTGCACCAAACGGTCAAAGCTTTTCAGCCTCCCAGCATGCAACAGGACCGTCTATGTATTCCCACCTCCTGTCTAATGCAAATAAGTTTTTTGTTTGGTGTGGCAGGAGCTGGACCATGGTCTAGAGGGCTGCTGTTTTTTAGCAGCCATAAGCTTTCTTATTTTATTTTTATAGTCTTACTATTTTTATTGAGTGATCTTTCTCAAAAGCGTCTTATACGTATCTTAGAAAGAGTCGCTCCAACAACTCCCCGCTGGGTTGCGACAACGCTTACCCACGAGTACAGTGCTGTTTTGGCGGGTAATACAGCACTAAGGGGGCCATTCCAAGCTGGTCGCACACAAGCTATTTTTACCACTGCTGCGACCAGGTCATCGCCGCCTACAGGGGAGGGTGTTTGAGCTGTGCAGGGCTGTGATTGGCTGTGCAGAGAGCTGCACAAGCAAAAAGTTTGGGCAGTCTCTGCACAGCTCAAGACTTACTCACCCACTGCGATGATCTTTCCTGTAGCTGACATCAGGATGCCTCCCTGCAAACAGTCGGACACGCCTGCCTTTTCCTCGACACTCCCAGAAAATGGTGAGTTGACACTGCCAGCTGCCCTCTTCCTGTCAATCTTCTTGCCGGGCAACGATGCACCTTTGCATTGCAATCCATGCGCAGGCACACTTCAGTCCTGATCGCAACGCTGTGAAAAACGGCAGCGTGGGATCAGGTTGGAATGACCCCCTAAGTCTCTGTCTACCTTTTGAGTCCGAATAGTTGGATAAGTGCTTAATGTATATGAGTATGATAATTATTACTGTTGTTTTCTTTTGCTATGCTTCCGAATATGGTTAAAATCTTATATGAGGTAATGCAGTAATATGTTTCTCCCACATGCTTGAAATGTATTTGTAGTTGATTATGTGCTCATATTGCTTATTCTACTAATTTATAACATGTGACTGACTGCTAGTGTGATTGCTGACTTTACAATAATTCTATCAGTTTTTCTGTCTGTTCCGATCCTCAATGCTGGTGCCAAGCAGGGTAGGGTTGGATTGTATGTCACTTAAACAAAACTTAAAGTGATTACATACAAATTCAAGCCTAAAGTTCCAGCTTTTCAGCCCCTTCGGTCTCAAGGAAAAGCAAAAGGAAAAGGTGATGCCAAACAGTCCCAATACAAGTCCGGCAAGACTAAAAAGCATTGGTCTACTAGAGGACCGGTTTCTAAAACAGAAGATAAGCCATCAGCCTGATGGTGTGAGCAGGGCCGGCTCGAGGCATGTTCGACTCGAGCGGCCGCGCAGGGCGCCACCCTTAAAGGGCGCCGCGCGCTGGCGCCGCCATGTTGGAGCCTGGAGCCGGCCCTGATCTCCCCTGCTGTCCTCCCGCTGTGTGCGCTGTGTGCGCTATGCGGCGCCGGCGTCTGATGTCAGACACCGGCGCCGCACAGCGCGCACAGTTTTGTGTCAGAAAGCGGCGTGCACAGCAGCACTCCCCCTCCCTCGGCACAGCAGGTACTGGGGGGCCTGGGGGCATATGTGGCACTGTGGGGGGCATTTATCTGGCACTGTGGGGGGGGGCATTTATCTGGCACTGTGGGGGCATTTATCTGTGCACTGTGAGGGGGCATTAATGTATCTGGCACTGTGGGGGCATTTCTGGCACTGTGGGGTCATGTATCTATCTGGGACTGTGGGGGGCATATCTGGCACTGGGGGGGGTATTAATGTATCTGGCACTGTGGGGGACATTTATCTGGCACTGTGGGGGCATTTATCTGTGCACTGTGAGGGGGCATTAATGTATCTGGCACTGTGGGGGCATTTCTGGCACTGTGGGGTCATGTATCTATCTGGGACTGTGGGGGCATATCTAGCACTGGGGGCGGCATTAATGTATCTGGCACTGTGGGGGACATTTATCTGGCACTGTGGGGGGCATTTATCTGGCACTGTGGGGGGCATTCATTTATCAGGCACTGTGGGGGGCATTAATGTATCTGGCACTGTGGGGGGCATTTATATGGCACTGTGGGGGCATTTATCTGTGCACTGTGAGGGGGCATTAATGTATCTGGCACTGTGGGGTCATGTATCTATCTGGGTCTGTGGGGGCATATCTGGTACTGGGGGGGGCATTGATGTATCTGGCACTGTGGCGGCATTTATCTGGCACTGTGAGGGGGCATTAATGTATCTGGCACTGTGGGGGCATTTATCTGGCACTGTGAGGGGGCATTAATGTATCTGGCACTGTGGGGTCATTTATCTATCTGGGACTGTGGGGGCATATCTGGCACTGTGGGGGGCATTTATATATCTGGTACTGTGGGGGGTATTTATGTATCTGGCACTGTGGGGGGCATTTATGTATCTGGCACTGTGGGGGGCATTTATGTATCTGGCACTGTGGGGGGCATTTATATATCTGGCACTGTGGGGGGCATTTATGTATCTGGCACTGTGGGGGCAATTATGTTTCTCGCACTGCTAGGGGGCATGTCATGTGCATTTGGCACTGCTGGGGGGGCATGTCATGTGCATTTGGCACTGCTGGGGGGCATGTCATGTGCATCTGGCACGGCTGGGGGGCATGTCGTGTCTAGCTGGCACGGCTGGGGGGCATATCATGTAGTGTTCCCATGTCTCAGTGCAATACCTGGTGCAAAGTGTCTAACGTGCTCTTCCTGGCGCAAAGTGTCTAACGTGCTCTGCCTGGCGCAAAGTGTCTAACGTGCTCTGCCTGGTGCAAAGTGTCTAACGTGCTCTGCCTTTCACAAAGTGTCTTAACGTGCTCTACCTGTCGCAGTGTGTATAGGAGGTTCTACCTGGTGCAATGTGTATTAGCTGCACTACTGTGTGGTGTAATGCGAATTGCCACTATTATGTGGCCGCGCCCCTTCCCCACGAAGCAACGCCCCTACATTTTTGATGCGCGCCTTCGGTGCGCAAGGTCCATGATTTTGAACGGGGCAACAAGCATTACAGTATGTACATAATTTTTCCCTTTTAACTTAAATATGTTCCCTCCCAAATGCAAAATGTGCCCTCCCCGTGATCAGCACCCCTGCCCTAAAAAAATCCTAGAGTGAATACTATCATGTGTAGCTGGCACTGCTGGGGGGCATATCATGTGTAGCTGGCACTGCAGCAGGGCATGTCCTGTCTATCTGGCACTGCTGGGGGGTATATCATGTCTATCTGGCACTGCTGGGGGGCATGTCGTGTAGCTGGCACTGCTGGGGGCATGTCATGTGTAGCTGGCACTGCTGCGGGGCATGTCATGTCTATCTGGCACTGCACTACTGTAGACATTATGTGTAGCTGGCACTATACTGGAGACATTGTGTGTAAGGAACACTACTGTAGCTGTTATGTGTAATGCTGCTAATTGTGTGCGTAGAGGGGGTGTGAAAATATATTTATTTATTTATAGTGTGATAATATGAAGTTGTGAGGCCCGCCCACTTTTTCAGAGGCCACGCCCACTTTTCCGGGAGCGCGCTCACGCCTTCGGCACGCGCATAGAGTATGGGAGGGGGCGCTTTTACATTTTCTCGCACAGGGTGCTAGTAGGTCTGGAGCCGGCCCTGGGTGTGAGCCTCCACCTGCGTGATCCCAGGGAGGGAGGCAGACTTCTTCAATTTGCACAGATCTGGCAGCAGTATACCACAGATGTCTGGATGCTAGAAGCAGTATCTCTTGGTTATGCATTTGCTTCCAAGATGCGCCCTCGTCCAAGGTTTTTTTTATATCAGCCCATCTTTGGTAGAGACAAAGGCCAGCACTTTGCAAGAGGCAGTTCAGAAGTTGCTTCAGTCAGGAGTAATCATTCCAGTTCCTCCTGCACAACAAGGACAGGATTTTTACTCCAACCTTTTTCTAGTCCAGAAGCCAAATGGGTCATTCTGGCCCATACTCAATCTCAAAGTGCTGAACAAGTACATTTGGGTGCCTCAGTTTCATATAGAAACTTTATGTTCCATCATTTTGGCCATGGAGCCAGGGGGTTTTATGGTATCCCAGGATATTCAGGATGCTTACCTACATGTTCCTATACCCCTGTCCCATCAGCACTATCTCAGGTTCGCTATCCTCCAATAGCATTTTTAGTTCCAGGCCCTGACATTCAGAATGGCCACAGCCCCCAGAGTATTTACCAAAATTATGGTGGTAATGTCAGTTTATCTCCACCAGCAAAGGATAAGAATTTTTCCATACCTCGACAATCTTTTAATCCTGGCACAGTCTCAGGAATTGCTTCTGTGTCATCTGCAACAGACAACAGTGTGTCAGCAGAAGCACGGTTGGCTAATAAATTGGGCAAACTCGTCTCTGGTTCTGTCACAGCGGATGACTCACTTGGGGGCTGTATTGGACTCGAGCCCTCAGAGATTAATCTTACTTCTGAAAAAAATATCCTAAGTTCAGTCAAGGATTCAGGAGCTGCTACACAGTCGAAAGGTATCCATTCACACAGCAATGCGTGTGATTGGATTGATGGTATCAACATTCGACATGGTAGAGTATGCTCCGTTCCATTCAAAGCCTCTGCAACATCTGATACTTACCAAATGGAATGGTTTTAATCAGACAATAAAAATGTAGATGATGGTCCTTACTTTGGAAGCAATGAAGGAGGTAAGTCACACGTTAAAGTGGGCAGGACTTCACCATCCTGCCTTGTCCGCAGTGTTCGTGCCAAGAGTCCTAAACTGGGAATAAAATTTTCTCAGTCAACATGTCATTCATGCAAATGAATGGGCTCTACACCCGGAAGTCTTCCAGATCTTGGTCGACAGATAGGGGTTGCCGGAAATAGATCTCATGGCGTCCTGTCTAGGGAAGCCAATCCCGGGACATTTTTTCAATCCCGGGTATCGGGATTGAAAAAAACACACAAATCCGGGATTCCCGGGATACCCGGGGTTGGCTTCTAGATAGGTGGCCGCCCCCTCACCCCACCCCGCCCCGCCCGCCCCGCACATATAACTTACCACATACCGAGAGCGGGCGGGAGGGGATCCTCCTTTGATCGCTGCTGACGGCTCCTGACAGAGCAGCGTGACCTCTCACGCTGCGCTGGGGACCCGGAAGGAGGAAGCCGGGAAGCGTCTGAGCGTCCTGTGGACGCTCAACGCTGATCCCTCAATCCCCGGGATTCGAGCTTCCAATCCCTGGATTGAATCCCGGCCATTTTTGGGCCTAAATCCCGGGATCCCGCCGATCCCAATCCGGGGATTGGCCACCATAGTCCTGTCAGAACAACAAAGTTCCCGCATATGGGTCAAGAACAAAGGATCCCAAAGCGATCTTTGTGGATGCCCTATCAGTGAGATGGGACGTTCATCTGGCCTATGTGTTTCAATCAATCGCCTTATTAACCAGAGTGGTGAGAAAGGTAAAATAAGGAAGGGGTGCCGTGATACTAATGGCTCCTGCTTGTCCCAGAAGACATTGGTACACAGATCTGCAGAGGATGTCGATGGATGCTCCATTCCTACTCCCTCAACGTCCAGATCTACTGACTCAAGGTCCTTGTTGTCATAGACACCTGGATCGACTTTCTTTGTGTTATGAGCCACGGCTGTGGCTCATTCCTGTTTTGCATTTTGGTTATGTATTTTATGTTCTACTTCTGTTCATGTTCCCCGTGGGTGTCATGGGGTGTTCGGAGCTCACCCTTAAGGAAAGGGTACTGTTATGAACCACAGGTAGTGGTTCATTCCTATTTTATGTTTATAGTTGTCTTGCAGGCCAGGTATTCCCGTTGCTCTGGTTTAAGAATACTCTAGTTTGCTGCCGGTGGTGAGTCTGTGTAATTGCAGCTTGTTCCCATGTGTTCAGCCTCACCTGTCTGTTGATTGCACCTCTCAGTTGTGCAGCAGGGCAGCTGCACGACATAATTAATTAAGACTCTCTGTTATATTCTGGCTTAGTGCAATTCACAGACGCTGGTGATATTTCCTGAGTTCCAGAGTTCTTGAGTTCTGAGCTAGTCTCTGCCAGTTCCTGAGCTCCTGTCTAGCAGTGTCTGTCTAGCTGCTCTGAGTGTTGGTTCCTGAGTTTCGGTTCCTGTGTCGATTCCAGTGTCTGATCCTGTGTCCTGCCGTGAAGCGTTCCTGTCCAGGAGTCCTGTGGCTTTGTCTGTGCCTGGGCGAGTGTCTGGCTTCTTGGTGTCCACCGGTCTGTCGTTTAGGATTCTGCCTGTGCTCCAGTTCTGAGAGTCTGTGTCGGCTGCATTAGGGGTTCCTGACCATTTGCCAGTATTTGTACCGGTTCCGTGAGTAGCGGCTTTGCCGCGTCCGTCGGCCTAGGCCGCAGTATTCTTTGGTTATATTTAGTTACTGGTGTTTTGCAGAGGGTTCTGCTTATGCTGTCACCGCCGGTACGCAAAAGTATTGTGTCGGCGTATGGACAGCATTTCCTTTGTTGTTCTTTTCCTTTGGCGGCGTGCCGCACATATATTTAGTTTTAGGGTAGTTAGTAGCCCCTAGCTTTCTGTTGTTTTAGTTAGAGGTCCCCTTGTTATTATCCTGTCTCGGTTCACGCCTTGTCTCACGCTAAGACCTGGGGGCATCGGAGTTGGGCAGACATAATCCGCCCTTCAAACGCGGCTGCCGTTGGCCCAAGAAACCATAGTCACTCAGGCGTGAACTAACCACATGGGTAAAACAACGGAGGTAGGGTGCTAGGGGCTATTTCCACAACACATTATTTCAGTGTCACGTTCTGGTGCTCAGGACTCACTACGCAACATCTCCCTTGTTCTGAGCACCAGGAACCTAACAGGGTGTGGTTCGTTTTATCGACAGTATCTATGTCGACAATGTTTTGGTCGACCACTATAGGTCGACAGTCACTAGGTCGACATGGATGGAAGGTCGACTGGGTTTCTAGGTCGACATGTGCTAGGTCGACAGGTCTAAAGGTCGACATGAGGATTTTTTTTTCTTGGTGTCGTTTTCTTCGTAAAGTGACCGGGATCCCAAATTAGTGCACCGCATCCCCTCGCATGGCTCGCTTCGCTCGCCATGCTTCGGGCATGGTGCCTTCGCTCCGCTACCGCTTCGCTCGGCACACTTTACCGTTCCAATCGTAGTCCACGTGGATCGTTAAGTATGAAAAAAAGAAAAAAAGAAAAAATGTGAAAAACTCATGTCGACCTTTAGACCTGTCGACCTAGCACATGTCGACCTAGAAACCCTGTCGACCTTCCATCCATGTCGACCTAGTGACTGTCGACCTATAGTGGTCGACCTAAACATTGTCGACCTAGACACTGTCGATCTTCAGACCGGATCCCACCTAACATTATCACCAGCCATACAACAAAAAAGAAACAAAGCTAAATAGTAGTTTTTTCTTTTTTAGTCCAGAGTCCTGTCAAGAATCCAGTCCGGTGTTTAGAATCCAGTCCTGTCTAGAATTCAGAGTGCAGAATCCAGTCAGATGTTTAAAAATCCAGTCCGGTGTTTAAAAATCATGTCTAGTCTTGTCTTGTCTAGTTTGAAATCCTCCTATGCCTACTATGCAAGCCCTGCAAGCATCTCTCTCAGCCCTGAACTCTGCTTTCAGTGCTTTGAAACCTGAGCGACTGGAAGTTTTGCAGCAATCCTTTAAAGCAACTGCAAAACCTTCTGACTAAAATTTTGCTTATCTTGCCAGAAGTTATTGAGAGTTCATCTACCTCTAAAGAGACTCTTGTTCACAATATGGTGACAAGAGAATCCTCAGGTTCAGTTGGAGAGAAAAAGTTTGAAAGTTTTCTGCGGCCCAGGCTCTCAGAAGAGGAGCGTCTACGTCGCAGAAACTTGGATTTATGCCTATATTGTGGGGGTTTAGGCCACTATCTGCAGACCTGTGAGTTGCGCAAGCCAAAGTGTGGTGACAAGTCCTGCCCTCTGGCCAAGTTGAGTCAGGATACAAGACCTACTCCTGCCTCTACTGTGGCAGAGGTACTTGTCACACAACCCACACTAAAAAGCACTCTGTCCTATAATTGGGGTCCTTGGGCTAGGGAGCCCCATTATAGATTCAGGAACCAAAGGAGAATGTTTCTTTCCTCTCTTGATTTTCCTGTTGAAGCAGAGTTGCAAGCCCCTGGAGCGGTACCTGATGCCCAGAGTCCTGGAGCGGTACCCGATGCCCAGAGTCCTGGAGCGGTACCCGTTGCCCAGAGTCCTGGAGCGGTACCCGATGCTCTAGGTTATAGAGGGACATTGAATATTATAGCTCAGGTGTCAATACCAGAAGGGGTCTCAGAAGCTGTTACCCCAGGTAGAGACTTGAAAAGCGCAACTCCAGAGAAGGTGTCTAAAACCATAGTTCTAGAAGGGAACTCGAGAAGCAAAACCCCAGAAGGGATCTTTGAAATAATATCCCCAAGTGGGGTCTCGAGAGACACAGCCCCAGAGAAGGGTCTAGAAGTCGTTTTCCCAGGAAAGGACTTAAGAGGCATAGCATTAGTGGAGGTTCTGAAGGTTATAGCTTCAGCAAAAGTCCCGGAAGTCATAGTCCCGGGAGAACTTTCGATAATTATCGACTCAGAGAGGGAGGCCGACGGCCCGGTCCCTGAGTGGGAGGCCGACGGTCCGGTCCCAGTAAAAGAATCCGAGGTGCTGACCCCAGCGGGGTTCCTGGAGGCAACTGCCCCAGCGGTGTTCCCGGAGGCCACTGCCCCAGCGGGGTTCCCGGTGGCCACTGCCCCAACGGAGTTCCCGGAGGCCACTGCCCCGGGTGGGGTTCAGAAAGTCACTGCCCCGGGTGGGGTTCAGAAAGTCACTGCCCCGGGTGGGGTTCAGAAAGTCACTGCCCCAGGTGGGTTCAGAAAATCTCAGCCTCGAGTAAGGTCAATAGTGACCAGGTCATAGCAAAGCACTCTAGTCAGTCAGATGAGAAGGAAGCAGATCCTGACTTTGTTGATATCTCAACATCAATAATCTTTGATGGGGACTTAGTCCAATTTCTGGCGCTTTACAAACACTATTACATCATTATGTTGTCTAGACCATTTCTGGGCGTCACGTCAGAGAACCTTGTGCTCTATCTGATATATTCCTTTAGAGGGGAGCCTTTTGAGTGGGCATACAATTTAATGAAAACTGAAGATCCCATCCTTCAGGATCCCCCAGCATTCAGTGATGCAGTTATTAAAAGATATGGTTCCAAAGAAATTGGTTCAGGTTCCTCTAGGTCACCTGTCTTATCTGCTGAGAGTTCACCGTATACTGTAAACTCGGCACAAGAGTCTCAGCCCGTTGTTTTGACTGCAGGATGTGCTTTTCTATCTTCTTCTAATTGTAGTACTTTGCCTGAAAGTTCAGCTCCCAAGTTTAAGAAACCAATCTCTGATTTGGACCCAGCCTTGCTGGGAGGTACCATCAGTTCAGACAATGTTTGGGGAATTACCTTGGTCAGACCTCAAGAACTTTGTAAAAGTAAGAAGAAGAAGAAAAATAAATAATTATTGACTCTTGTCTTGAGATATAAAAAAAAAAAAAAAAAAAGATTTTTTTTCCTTGTCTTGTGTCCAGTGGCCACCGTCAAGAGGGGGGCACTGTTACAAGCTGTTGCCACAGCTTGTTTCTGTTTCTTATCTTTGTATGTTTATTCCAGTGTCAGGTTTATTAATGTATACCTTGTTTTGGAAAACCTGAATTTTTGAGTCCTTTGACCCCTCCTCAAGGGGGGGGGGGGGTAATGTTATGAGCCACGGCTGTGGCTCATTCCTGTTTTGCATTTTGGTTATGTATTTTATGTTCTACTTCTGCTCATGTTCCCCGTGGGTGTCATGGGGTGTTCGGAGCTCACCCTTAAGGAAAGGGTACTGTTATGAACCACAGGTAGTGGTTCATTCCTATTTTATGTTTATAGTTGTCTTGCAGGCCAGGTTTTCCCGTTGCTCTGGTTTAAGAATACTCTAGTTTGCTGCCAGTGGTGAGTCTGTGTAATTGCAGCTTGTTCCCATGTGTTCAGCCTCACCTGTCTGTTGATTGCACCTCTCAGTTGTGCAGCAGGGCAGCTGCACGATATAATTAATTAAGACTCTCTGTTATATTCTGGCTCAGTGCAATTCACAGACGCTGGTGATATTTCCTGAGTTCCAGAGTTCTTGAGTTCTGAGCTAGTCTCTGCCAGTTCCTGAGCTCCTGTCTAGCAGTGTCTGTCTAGCTGCTCTGAGTGTCGGTTCCTGAGTTTCGGTTCCTGTGTCGATTCCAGTGTCTGATCCTGTGTCCTGCCGTGAAGCGTTCCTGTCCAGGAGTCCTGTGGCTTTGTCTGTGCCTGGGCGAGTGTCTGGCTTCTTGGTGTCCACCGGTCTGTCGTTTGGGATTCTGCCTGTGCTCCAGTTCTGAGAGTCTGTGTCAGCTGCATTAGGGGTTCCTGTCCATTTGCCAGTATTTGTACTGGTTCCGTGAGTAGCGGCTTTGCCGTGTCCGTCGGCCTAGGCCGCAGTATTCTTTGGTTATATTTAGTTACTGGTGTTTTGCAGAGGGTTCTGCTTATGCTGTCACCGCCGGTACGCAAAAGTATTGTGTCGGCGTGTGGACAGCATTTCCTTTGTTGTTCTTTTCCTTTGGCGGCGTGCCGCACATATGTTTAGTTTTAGGGTAGTTAGTAGCCCCTAGCTTTCTGTTGTTTTAGTTAGAGGTCCCCTTGTTATTATCCTGTCTCGGTTCACGCCTTGTCTCACGCTAAGACCTGGGGGCATCGGAGTTGGGCAGACATAATCCGCCCTTCAAACGCGGCTGCCGTGGGCCAAAGAAACCATAGTCACTCAGGCGTGAACTAACCACACGGGTAAAACAACGGAGGTAGGGTGCTAGGGGCTATTTCCACACCACACCTTATTTCAGTGTCACGTTCTGGTGCTCAGGACTCACTACGCAACATCTCCCTTGTTCTGAGCACCAGGAACCTAACACTTTGACGGCGTGGCTCTTGAGACCTCTATCCTGAAGTCAAGAGGATTCTCACAACAGGTAATTCAAACAATGCTCAGAGCAAGGAAACCTTCCTCGGCCCGCATTTATCACCGAATATAGCAAGCCTATATTCAGTGGTGCAGTGAATGGAAATTTTACCCTAGGTCTTTCAGAGTTTCCAGGGTCTTAGCATTCCTTCAGGCAGGAATGGATAAGGGTTTAAGGGTGGGTTCCTTGAAAGTGCAAGTGTCAGCATTGACCGTATGGTTCCAAAAGAAAATTTCCAACCTACAGGATGTGCGCACTTTTTTCCAGGGAATACTGCGCATTCAACCACCTTTTGTTCCTCCTACAGTGCCTTGGGATTTAACTTTAGTCTTAAAGGCCCTTCAAGTTGCCCCATTTGAACCACTTAAAAGAGTGGATCTTAAATGGTTGACAGCTAAAGTTCTCTTTCTACTGGCCATGGCTTCAGCTAGAAGAGTTTCAGATTTAGGGGTATTGTTATGCCATCCTCCATTTCTGATTTTTTTATCCAGATAGAGCAGTTCTCAGAACTAAATCTGGGTATCTTCCTAAGGTGGTGTTTAAATTTCACCTTAACAAAGAAATTGTAGTCCCGGCCTTCCAAGGGCCGGACCTTTCTGCGGGAGATGCATCATTGAACGTAGTCTGTGCCTTAAGGATCTATATAGATCATACCAGTGCTATCAGAAAGACAGATTCTCTCTTTGTTCTCTACGAATTTCACAAGAGGATGGCATGTTGATAAGCAAACACTGGCGAGGTGGCTTCAGATGATGATTTCAGAAGCATATTCTCAAGCTGATCTCCCTGTTCTGGCTAATGTTTCTGCTCACTCTACTCGTAAGGTAGGTCCATCATGGGCAGCACAACATGGTGCTTCAGCAGAACAGATATGTAAGGCAGCCACATGGTCTTCCCCTTACACATTCATTAGACATTATGCCGTTGATACCTTTGCCTCTCAGTACACTGAATTCGGGCAAAGGATTCTCCTGTCCAATCAGGAGCGTCCCCACCACTAAAATGCTTTGGGACATCTAATGTTATCTTGTGGATAACCTGTGGACCCTGCAGGAGAAATATACGTTGTGATAAGAACTTACCGTTGATAACAGTATTTCTCCTAAGTCCACAGGGATCCACAGGGATCCCACCCTGACGCACCTGATTTAATGATCCATTTACTCACTGACCTCTTCCTTCTTGTACGGAAGGGTGTGCAGGTGTGTTCTTCTCACCTGAATAGGGCTCTCTATGATGCTCATGCCTTGAGCTTTTGAATAACAACTGATTTGCCTGAGCCAAGACGTGTGGATATATGGACGGGCCCACTGCATGCTGGGAGGCCGAAAAGCTTTGACCGTTTGGTGCAAATCTGTTGCTTCATCATATCCCAATGTTTTCCTGTGGATCCTGTGGACTTACGGTTATCAACGAGTTCTTACCATAACATATATTTTTACAGCATGCAGGACAAGGCCAGTGTACTTTCATTTTAACAACACCCCTTTATTTTTAAAGCATACAGGACAGGGACAGCACCCTGTATTTTAAAAACACCCCTGTATTTTAACAGCATCCCTGTATTTTAACAACACCCCTGTATTTTTACAGCATACAAGACAGGGCCAGCACCCCTGTATTTTAAAAACACCCCTGTATTTTTACAGCATACAGGACAAGGCCAGCACCCCTGTATTTTAACAAAACCCTGTATTTTTACAACATACAAGACAATGACACAGCACCCCTGTATTTTCACAGCACCCCTGTATTTTAACAACACCCTTCTATTTTTACAGCATACAAGACAGGGCGACAGCCCCCCTGTATTTTAACAACACCCATGTATTTTTACAGCATACAGGACAGGACCAGCGCCCCTGTATTTTAACAACACACGTGTGACAAGGCCAGTGTACCTTTATTTTAACAACACCCCTGTATTTTTACAGCATACTGGTCAAGGCCAGCACCCCTGTATTTTAACATCACCTATGTATTTTATGTATTTTTACAGCATACAGGACAGGGCCAGTATACCTTTATTTTAACAACACCCCAGTATTTTAAAGCATACAGGACAGGGCCAGTGTACTTTTATTTTAACACGCCTGTATTTTACAGCATACAGGACATGGCCAGTGTACTTTTATTTTAACACCTCTGTATTTTAAAGCATACAGGACAGGGCCAGTGTACCTTAGTTTTAACAAAAGCCCTTGTATTTTTACAGCATATAAGACAGGGACACAGCACCCCTGTATTTTCACAACACACATGTGTTTTTACAGCATACAGTATACAGGACAGGGCTAGTGTACCTTTATTTTAACAACACCCTTGTATTTTAGAGCATACAGGATAGGGCCAGTGTATCTTTATTTTAACAACACCCCTGTATTTTAACAAAACCCCTGTAGTTTTACAGCATACAGGGCAGTGCCCCTGTATAGCACAGGACAGCAATACCCATGTACAGCACCCCTAACAGCACAGGACACCATCCCTAAAGAGCACACACTGACCCCCACCAAATGCCACCACCCACAGAGAGACAGAGTTCTGTCTCCCTCACTCTCCAAGTCTGGAGTGAAAATGGCGGTGACACGCGCCTCCTTACATGGAATCCAAAACCCACGAGAATCCGACAGTGGGATGATGAAATTTTGCCTCATTCTCGGATACGAGTTTGGCGGGAAGTCCTGAGCCGGACTTGGTTCCCGACTCTAATTGTAATGTTCGGGGTGGTTCAGATCTCTGACCCCTGTATTTAAACACCACACCTCTATTTTTACAGCATACAAGACAGGGACACAGCACCCCTGTATTTTCACAACACCCCTTTATTTTTACAGCACTCCTGTATTTTTACAGCATACAGGACAGGACCAGTGTACCTTTATTTTAACAACACCCCTGTATTTTACAGCATACAGGACAGGTCCAGTGTACTTTTATTTTAACAACAGCTCTGTATGTTTACAGCATACAAGACAGGGACACAGTACCCCTGTATTTTAACAGCACACCTGTATTTTAACAAGACACATGTATTTTTACAGCATACAGGATAGTATCAGCACCCCTGTATTTTAACAACACCCCTGTATTTTTACAGCATACAGGACATGGCCAGTGTACCTTTATTTTAACAACACCCCTGTATTTATACAGCATACAGGACATGGCCAGTGTACCTTTATTTTAACAACACCCCTGTATTTTTACAGCATACAGGACAGGTCCAGTGTACCTTTATTTTAACAACACCCCTGTATTTTACAGCATACAGGACAGGGCCAGTGTACCTTTATTTTAATAAAACTCCTATATTTTTACAGCATAAAAGACAGGGTCACAACACCCCTGTATGTTCACAGCACCCCTATATTTTCACCACACCCCTGTATTTTTACAGCATATAGGACAGGGCAAATGTATCTTTATTTTTACAACACATCTGTATTTTTACAGCATACAGGACAGTGCCCCTGTACAGCACAGGACAGCAATACCCATGTACAGCGCAGGACACCACAGGACAGCACCCCTAACAGCACACAGGACAGTATCCCTAAAGAGCACACACTGACACCACCCGACGCCATCACCCACAGAGAGACAGAGGTCTGTCTCCCTCACTCTCCAAGTCCGCAGTGAAAATGGCAGAGACACGTGGCTCCTTATATGGAATCTAAAACCCGCGAGTGGGATGATGACATTTTGCCTCGTTTTGGGATCCGAGTCTGGCAGAATGTCCCAAGCAGGACTTGGTCCCCAGCTCGGAACATGATGACTGGGGGGAAGCCTGAAGACAATGTGTTAAACATTGAAACATTGCTCTAACTCTACTGCCTGTAGTCTCGTTATTGAAGTCGCTTGGAGTGCCGCACTTCCACATATCTCTATTGAACTTCACTATGCGGGCACCCGGCGCGGTAATGCAGCTGATGAGAGAGCTGGTATCCTTTGACTTTATATATATATATATATATATATATATATATATATATATACACAAGAATAATACCAAGTTGCGCTCGGGATATAAAAGCAGCACCTCTAGAAGAATCCCTCGTCAGCAAGGATTCACAAATACTAAATGCACACAGAATCTGAGGGAGCTAGTAACTTATTACAGACAATCAATATGAATTTAAAAATGTATCCTTAAAACACAATGTTATCTCTATTTCATATTTTCAAATAACATTATTAACATACAGGATGGATATAACATCAAAAGATTTCAATGTACACCAATTAGGTTTTTGCTCAAATACAGAACCCAATTCAGATATATACCAATCAGGTTTAATCAGATGTAGAACCCGACGCGTTTCGTCCCTCAGGACTTCCTCGGGGGTATTAGATCAACATAAGTCTGAGGCTAATAACTCCAGATGATATCCATATTAGTAAGATCAAGATAAGCCTACACCAATAATGGACCTAATGGACTCATAAACTGAAATCAGAGAGACAATTCCTTTGACTATTATTTATAAACAGTCAAAAATTGGTGAAGTAGGTCTATAAACTTAAATCGGACCCATGTACTGTGTGTTTTACGTAACACTGGATAGATAATACATTTTTTGTTGGCCTCAAATCATGTAGTTTGAGTGCTTCAATGCTGCCACCTCTCACAAAGTCCATATATAAGAGAATGGAGGGTGCAGGTGTGAGTAACAAATTCACAGTTCCATTTAATGATAATAAAAGCTCACATACATCTTAGCTTTAAATAATCAGCTTAGCGTTCTCATGCATTGGCCCAGTCTCCGGACAGCTTTCTACGGCAATGGTCACAATAAATGATATGTCCAAACACTCCGCGTGTTGCGCAAATACTACAGAAGGCTGCCTTATGGTTCCCATAACCAGAGATGGTGTCTCTCCAAAACACCACTAGGAAAATTCTAGCACGGAAAAATTTTGACCACGGGTACCACCGGGCGCCTAAATCAAAGACTCATAGAGAGTAATGTCTAAGTATATACGTAAATGGTGATATAAGAAAACGTATACAACCCTTTATCTGACGTGAAGTGTCCAATCTCCAAAACTCACAACTCCTCCTCGTAGCGTGTATCATATGGGTACAGCATATGATACACGCTACGAGGAGGAGTTGTATACGTTTTCTTATATCACCATTTACGTATACTTAGACATTACTCTCTATGAGTCTTTGATTTAGGCGCCCGGTGGTACCCGTGGTCAAAATTTTTCCGTGCTAGCTTTCTACTGCAATCCTTCACACAGCAGATATCCGGAGCCGCGAGCACAGCTCATTCGCTCATAGGGACCAGCCAGGTGACGTCAGCACATCCAGCGCTCCATAAACCACCCTCAACGCATTTCCTAAGATGACTTTGTCAGAGGGTGTGGCCTCGATCTACCTAACAGTTAATTTATACCAGTCACAATTTATGCACCTGTGCTGTAACACAGGGAAAGTGTCTCTACTATATAATAACCAATTAAAAAGGAAACATGGCATTCAATAATTCAATACACAAATACAACCAACAATTTAATGTATAAAAATTAGTGATGTGCACCGGAAATTTTTCGGGTTTTGTGTTTTGGTTTTCGGTTCGGTTCCGCGGCCGTGTTTTGGGTTCGAACGCGTTTTGGCAAAACCTGACCGAAATTTTTTTGTCGGATTCGGGTGTGTTTTGGATTCGGGTCATAGAATTTGGGGGTCATTTTGATCCCATAGTATTATTAACCTCAATAACCATAATTTCCACTCATTTTCAGTCTATTCTGAACACCTCACACCTCACAATATTATTTTTAGTCCTAAAATTTGCACCGAGGTAGCTGTGTGACTAGGCTAAGCGACCCAAGTGGCCGACACAAACACCTGGCCCATCTAGGAGTGGCACTGCAGTGTCACGCAGGATGGCCCTTTAAAAAAATACTCCCCAAACAGCACATGACGCAAAGAAAAAAAGAGGCGCAATGAGGTAGCTGTGTGACTAAGATAAGCGACCCAAGTGGCCGACACAAACACCTGGCCCATCTAGGAGTGGCACTGCAGTGTCACGCAGGATGGCCCTTCAAAAAAATACTCCCCAAACAGCACATGACGCAAAGAAAAAAAGAGGCGCAATGAGGTAGCTGTGTGACTAAGATAAGCGACCCAAGTGGCCGACACAAACACCTGGCCCATCTAGGAGTGGCACTGCAGTGTCAGACAGGATGGCACTTGAAAAAAATACTCCCCAAACAGCACATGACGCAAAGAAAAAAAGAGGCGCAATGAGGTAGCTGTGTGAATAAGTTAAGCGACCCAAGTGGCCGACACAAACACCTGACCCATCTAGGAGTGGCACTGCAGTGTCACGCAGGATGGCCCTTCAAAAAAATACTCCCCAAACAGCACATGACGCAAAGAAAAATGAAAGAAAAAAGAGGTGCAAGATGGAATTGTCTTTGGGCCCTCCCACCCACACTTATGTTGTATAAACAGGACATGCACACTTTAACGAACCCATCATTTCAGTGACAGGGTCTGCCACACGACTGTGACTGAAATGACTGATTGGTTTGGGCCCCCACCAAAAAAGAAGCAATCAATCTCTCCTTGCACAAACTGGCTCTACAGAGGCAAGATGTCCACCTCATCATCATCGTCCGATTCATCACCCCTTTCACTGTGTACATCCCCCTCCTCACAGATTATTAATTCGTCCCCACTGGAATCCACCATCTCAGGTCCCCGTGTATTTTCTGGAGGCAATTGCTGCTGGTGAATGTCTCCACGGAGGAATTGATTATAATTCATTTTAATGAACATCATCTTCTCCACATTTTCTGGAAGTAACCTCGTACGCAGATTGCTGACAAGGTGAGCGGCGGCACTAAAAACTCTTTCGGAGTACACACTGGAGGGAGGGCAACTTAGGTAGAATAAAGCCAGTTTGTGCAAGGGCCTCCAAATTGCCTCTTTTTCCTGCCAGTATACGTACGGACTGTCTGACGTGCCTACTTGGATGCGGTCACTCATATAATCCTCCACCATTCTTTCAATGGTGAGAGAATCATATGCAGTGACAGTAGACGACATGTCAGTAATCGTTGGCAGGTCCTTCAGTCCGGACCAGATGTCAGCACTCGCTCCAGACTGCCCTGCATCACCGCCAGCGGGTGGGCTCGGAATTCGTAGCCTTTTCCTCGCACCCCCAGTTGCGAAAGAATGTGAAGGAGATGTTGACAGGTCACGTTCCGCTTGACTTGACAATTTTCTCACCAGCAGGTCTTTGAACCTCTGCAGACTTGTGTCTGCCGGAAAGAGAGATACAACGTAGGTTTTAAATCTAGGATCGAGCACGGTGGCCAAAATGTAGTGCTCTGATTTCAACAGATTGACCACCCGTGAATCCTGGTTAAGCGAATGAAGGGCTCCATCCACAAGTCCCACATGCCTAGCGGAATCGCTCTGTTTTAGCTCCTCCTTCAATGTCTCCAGCTTCTTCTGCAAAAGCCTGATGAGGGGAATGACCTGACTCAGGCTGGCAGTGTCTGAACTGACTTCACGTGTGGCAAGTTCAAAAGGTTGCAGAACCTTGCACAACGTTGAAATCATTCTCCACTGCGCTTGAGTCAGGTGCATTCCACCTCCTTTGCCTATATCGTGGCCAGATGTATAGGCTTGAATGGCCTTTTGCTGCTCCTCCATCCTCTGAAGCATATAGAGGGTTGAATTCCACCTCGTTACCACCTCTTGCTTCAGATGATGGCAGGGCAGGTTCAGGTGTTTTTGGTGGTGCTCCAGTCTTCTGTACGCGGTGCCTGTACGCCGAAAGTGGCCCGCAATTCTTCTGGCCACTGACAGCATCTCTTGCACGCCCCTGTCGTTTTTTAAATAATTCTGCACCACCAAATTCAAGGTATGTGCAAAACATGGGACGTGCTGGAATTTGCCCAGATGTAATGCATGCACAATATTGCTGGCGTTGTCCGATGCCACAAATCCCCAGGAGAGTCCAATTGGGGTAAGCCATTCTGCGATGATCTTCCTCAGTTGCCGTAAGAGGTTTTCAGCTGTGTGCGTATTCTGGAAAGCGGTGATACAAAGCGTAGCCTGCCTAGGAACGAGTTGGCGTTTGCGAGATGCTGCTACTGGTGCCGCCGCTGCTGTTCTTGCAGCGGGAGGCAATACATCTACCCAGTGGGCTGTCACAGTCATGTAGTCCTGAGTCTGCCCTGCTCCACTTATCCACATGTCCGTGGTTAAGTGGACATTGGGTACAACTGCATTTTTTAGGACACTGGTGACTCTTTTTCTGAGGTCTGTGTACATTTTCGGTATCGCCTGCCTAGAGAAATGGAACCTAGATGGTATTTGGTACCGGGGACACAGTACCTCATTCAAGTCTCTAGTTGGCTCTGAATTAACGATGGATACCGGAACCACGTTTCTCACCGCCCAGGCTGCCAAGGCCTCAGTTATCCGCTTTGCAGCAGGATGACTGCTGTGATAATTCATCTTCCTCGCAAAGGACTGTTGGACAGTCAATTGCTTACTGGAAGTAGTACAAGTGGTCTTCCGACTTCCCCTCTGGGATGACGATCGACTCCCAGCGGCAACAACAGCAGCGCCAGCAGCAGTGGGCGTTACACTCAAGGATGCATCGGAGGAATCCCAGGCAGGAGAGGACTCGTCAGACTTGCCAGTGACATGGCCTGCAGGACTATTGGCTTTCCTGGGTAAGGAGGAAATTGACACTGAGGGAGTTGGTGGTGTGGTTTGCATGAGCTTGGTTACAAGAGGAAGGGATTTAGTGGTCAGTGGACTGCTTCCGCTGTCACCCAAAGTTTTTGAACTTGTCACTGACTTATGATGAATGCGCTGCAGGTGACGTATAAGGGAGGATGTTCCGAGGTGGTTAACGTCCTTACCCCTACTTATTACAGCTTGACAAAGGCAACACACGGCTTGACACCTGTTGTCCGCATTTCTGTTGAAATAATTCCACACCGAAGAGCTGATTTTTTTTTGTATTTTGACCAGGCATGTCAATGGCCATATTCGTCCCACGGACAACAGGTGTCTCCCCAGGTGCCTGACTTAAACAAACCACCTCACCATCAGAATCCTCCTTGTCAATTTCCTCCCCAGCGCCAGCAACACCCATATCCTCATCCTGGTGTACTTCAACAGTGACATCTTCAATTTGACTATCAGGAACTGGACTGCGGGTGCTACTTCCAGCAATTGCAGGGGGCGTGCAAATGGTGGAAGGTGCAAGCTCTTCCCGTCCAGTGTTGGGAAGGTCAAGCATCGCTACCGACACAATTAAGCTCTTCTTGGGGATTTGTGATTTCGAAGAACGCACAGTTCTTTGCTGTGCTTTTGCCAGCTTGTCTTTTCTTTTTTCTAGCGAGAGGATGAGTGCTTCCATCCTCATGTGAAGCTGAACCACTAGCCATGAACATAGGCCAGGGCCTCAGCCGTTCCTTGCCACTCCGTGTCGTAAATGGCATATTGGCAAGTTTACGCTTCTCCTCAGACGCTTTTAATTTTGATTTTTGGGTCATTTTTTTACAGATCTTTTGTGTTTTGGATTTTACATGCTCTGTACTATGACATTGGGCATCGGCCTTGGCAGACGACGTTGATGGCATTTCATCATCTCGGCCATGACTAGTGGCAGCAGCTTCAGCACGAGGTGGAAGTGGATCTTGATCTTTCCCTATTTTTTTAACCTCCACATTTTTGTTCTCCATATTTTAATGCGCACAACTAAAAGGCACCACAGGTATACAATGTAGATGGATGGATAGTATACTTTATGTATGACGACGAGTGACTGAAGACACAGAGGTAGGTACAGCAGTGGCCTACCATACTGCTATATACAGTATAATGGACCTGGTGGACACTGTCAGCAGACTGAGTTTATAGTATAAAGAAAAAAAGACACCACAGGTATACAATGTAGATGGATGAATAGTATACTTTATGTATGACGACGAGTGACTGAAGACACAGAGGTAGGTACAGCAGTGGCCTACCGTACTGCTATATACAGTATAATGGACCTGGTGGACACTGTCAGCAGACTGCGTTTATAGTATAAAGAAAAAAAGACACCACAGGTATACAATGTAGATGGATGGATAGTATACTTTATGTATGACGACGAGTGACTGAAGACACAGAGGTAGGAACAGCAGTAGCCTACCGTACTGCTATATACAGTATAATGGACCTGGTAGACACTGTCAGCAGACTGCATTTATAGTATAAAGAAAAAAAGACACCACAGGTATACAATGTAGATGGATGGATAGTAAACTTTATGTATGACGACGAGTGACTGAAGACACAGAGGTAGGTACAGCAGTGGCCTACCGTACTGCTATATACAGTATAATGGACCTGGTGGACACTGTCAGCAGACTGTGTTTATAGTATAAAGAAAAAAAGACACCACAGGTATACAATGTAGATGGATGGATAGTATACTTTATGTATGACGACGAGTGACTGAAGACACAGAGGTAGGTACAGCAGTGGCCTACCGTACTGCTATATACAGTATAATGGACCTGGTGTACACTGTCAGCAGACTGCGTTTATAGTATAAAGAAAAAAAGACACCACAGGTATACAATGTAGATGGATGGATAGTATACTTTATGTATGACGACGAGTGACTGAAGACACAGAGGTAGGTACAGCAGTGGCCTACCGTACTGCTATAAACAGTATAATGGACCTGGTGGACACTGTCAGCAGACTGCGTTTATAGTATAAAGAAAAAAAGACACCACAGGTATACAATGTAGATGGATGGATAGTATACTTTATGTATGACGACGAGTGACTGAAGACACAGAGGTAGGTACAGCAGTGGCCTACCGTACTGCTATATACAGTATAATGGACCTGGTGGACACTGTCAGCAGACTGTGTTTATAGTATAAAGAAAAAAAGACACCACGGGTATACAATGTAGATGGATGGATAGTATACTTTATGTATGACGATGAGTGACTGAAGACACAGAGGTAGGTACAGCAGTGGCCTACCGTACTGCTATATACAGTATAATGGACCTGGTGGACACTGTCAGCAGACTGCGTTTATACTTATAGTATAAAGAAAAAAAGACACCACAGGAGTGTTTTTCAGGCAGACAAACGTATACTGGTGGTCACTGTCAGCAAAACTGTGCACTGTACTCCTGCTATAGCTGCTCCCCAGTCTCCCCCACAATTAAGCAGTGTGAGCACTCAGCACAGTCAGATATATCATGCAGCACACTGAGGCTGAGCACAGATATGGTATGGAGCGTTTTTTTCAGGCAGAGAACGGATAAAAAAAAACTAGCAAAACTCTGCACTGTACTCCTCCTAACAGCTGCTCCCCAATCCTCCCCACAATAAGCTAAGCAGTAGCAATCAGATCAACTAACTATAACTTTATAAACGGAGAGGACGCCAGCCACGTCCTCTCCCTATCAATCTCAATGCACGTGTGAAAATGGCGGCGACGCGCGGCTGCTTATATAGAATCCGAATCTCGCGAGAATCCGACAGCGGGATGATGACGTTCGGGCGCGCTCGGGTTAGCCGAGCCATACGGGAGAATCCGAGTATGGCTCGGACGTGTTTAAAAAGGGTAAAGTTCGGGGGGGTTCGGTTTCTCGGAAACCGAACCCGCTCATCACTAATAAAAATACATATAAGGCGCCCATAACTTTATTGTGATTACATAAACCTTTCTTAAACTAGCTTATCACTAAAATAAATTGACACCACACTGCAATAAAGACACGGACACGGTAGCTGGAGTTAAAGGTCAGACGATATTTATTGATCGCTGACCAACTCTTTAAACTATAATTGTAATTGAAATGGAATTAATTTAGATTGTAAAATTAAATTTAGATTGAAGGATGGCAAAGGAAAAGTCGCTACCAGACACCAGCTCCAGTCACCTAGATGAAAACCATCACACCAAGGAGGGGAGTACCCAGACCCCGCCTCCTTCCTGCATAACCCGCATTGTGCTGGCCTCACCACTCTTTTCTCTGGCAAACGTTTGGTTCCCGCAGGGGAATGTCTAAATGTCCAACCGCAAGAGAAGGACACACCTGCCGTCCTTCTAAAGAGGGTGCCACACAATGACCACTTATGCCTGTTTGACCGCTGGTTGGTAGCGACTTCCCGCCACCAAAGGTTTACAAAACCGCCACCGCCATCCGAAAAAAACAATAAGAACAACTAAGAACAACTAAAGAACCCTAACGAAAAGGACCAAAAACATCCTCCAGGATAACCTGCACTCCGTCCGGAGAAAGGTGAACCCCATCCTCCTTGTAGAACTGCCTGTTACGGAGCACAAGTAAAGGATGCCTGACATCTACTCCCCCTATGGTCCTAACGAACAGAGACACCACCAAATTCACCTTCTTGCGAGCTTTCTCCAGAGCAGAGAAATGCACCGCACCCCGCCAATGAAAACGCGGAACTACCTCTGACCAAACAATACAGATTCCTGGCCAGTAATAGAAGAAATGTTATACCAGCGCTGGCTGAATAGATGAATCAGTTAGAATTTGTATTAAAACTATAATAATAATAAAAATGATAATAAGGATGGTTTACTCTGTGTAAAAAGGTCACAATTTATTTAACATGACATATATAACAAATCTAAAAGAAAGGAATTCCTATAGCCACTAGTTGGCGATAAAATTTCAATATATCTTGTCTGGATAAAATTTCATAGGTTCTCCTGTGTTAGAATTGTCCATTCCCAAAGGCTAGGACGACTTCCCTTTATGCATTCACTGTATGGGTAAATAATTACCAGATCGCCCCGTTGGTATGCATCAGCGTTGGAACAAGTCCTTTAGTCGCTGTAGGGATATCGTAGACCGATTTGATGATAAGGTCCAGTGATGGAAGAAACGTCCAAATTGTACCAAGGAATGACACGGCTTAGCGGGCCGGTTTGGAGAACAAGATCCAGGCAGATGATTAAGCTGAAGTCCCAGTGGACAGGATAGGCTCAACGCGTTTCACTGGTAAGATCCAGCTTCCTCAGGAGCATAAATTTTATGCTCCTGAGGAAGCTGGATCTTACCAGTGAAACGCGTTGAGCCTATCCTGTCCACTGGGACTTCAGCTTAATCATCTGCCTGGATCTTGTTCTCCAAACCGGCCCGCTAAGCCGTGTCATTCCTTGGTACAATTTGGACGTTTCTTCCATCACTGGACCTTATCATCAAATCGGTCTACGATATCCCTACAGCGACTAAAGGACTTGTTCCAACGCTGATGCATACCAATGGGGCGATCTGGTAATTATTTACCCATACAGTGAATGCATAAAGGGAAGTCGTCCTAGCCTTTGGGAATGGACAATTCTAACACAGGAGAACCTATGAAATTTTATCCAGACAAGATATATTGAAATTTTATCGCCAACTAGTGGCTATAGGAATTCCTTTCTTTTAGATTTGTTATATATGTCATGTTAAATAAATTGTGACCTTTTTACACAGAGTAAACCATCCTTATTATCATTTTTATTATTATTATAGTTTTAATACAAATTCTAACTGATTCATCTATTCAGCCAGCGCTGGTATAACATTTCTTCTATTATTTAGTTTTGAGGAACTGACCTTCCTCCTACCTGCTGCTGTTGGTTGCGCACCTGCATAATTATTACCTGTACTTTGAAGATTCCTGGCCAGTGACCACGAATCGCCACCAAATCCGCCTTAATGGACAAAATTAAATCTATGCCCTTAACTCGGCCCAAATCATTGCCACCTAAATGCAGGACGATTCAACTGGGGCAACCCCAGCTGCGCTCACGATGAAAAAGGATCTGCAACAAATCACCCCAAAGAATGCCCCTGACACCTACCCAATGCAATTCTCTAGATCCGAAAACATCAGCCATGGGATGCCTCGCCGCCATGGGATGCCTCGCCGCCCAAAAAACATAAGAATGGCCCACCAGCCACACATGCTCCGCAAAATCAACGACAGCTGAAAAAGAAAAACACCTAACATCAGAAATTTGAACATAACAAACATAGGTAATGCATTAATGCAATAAACAGAAATAACCCAAGTGAAGGCGAAAACTCAAAAAAAAACTCCCGTGGACCTTAAGAGAACAGCCAATTGAAATTAGACCCCCTCGGAGGAAAATTTAAAAATTCATTTCACACCCTCGATTCCTGAATGGTAAGCTTTCAAAAACCGACGAGTAAACAAGTTTTTGGGTTAGCGCAATAGGCGCAACTACATCTTATCATCACGGACATAAGACTTATAGGAGGCAGACTTCCAACGGCCCAGCTCCCGAATAGCCGCAGGGGATGAGCCCGTAGCTGCTGCATGGGTAGCCGCCCCAATCCGAAAGGAATGGGTACCGAAGTCCTCCCCTCGCTAGTCTAGTGCCTCCAAACATTCCTTAAACACTGCAGCAAATTGAAACTTCGTCAGCGGGCCAGCGTGCGCATGCACCAGCAACTGGTCGCCCCCTGAAAGCCTCAACTGGAGATACTCCTGTACCAACCTCAGCGGGCACACACTCGCCTCCTCCCGGGCCTCCAAGGACACCCAGCGACCCCGACCTGTTTGATCTGTCTTGGACCGCACAATCCTGCAGAGCAACAGGCCATCCTGCAGGCGCACATTCCCGTAAAGCATACCGGAGTCACGATATGCCTTACTGCACGCCACTAACTCGCTCACCCGGAAAGCCCCAAAGAGAGCTAGAGCAAAAGCACATCTAAATAGAGCCACCTCGACTCCGAGGCCGCAATTTGAGGCAGCACACGCAGCAACTCCGTTAGAAGCTGCAACGTCACTAGTCTACGGGAGTCCGCGGGTGCCGGACGCATCCTAGCCCATCCTTTAAGTGCTCTGGAAAGGACAAAAGACCCGGTGGGGTCCGTCATCCCGTGGAGCCGAGAGTGAAAGGAAATGCCCGCAAGGGCAGCAGACATGGCCTCTTTTGACCTACCCTTTTGATAATGGTCCCAAACAAAGGCCATCAAAACGTCGGCCGGGGACTCACCTGCCACACCGTACCTACTTTGAAAGGCCAACCAATCACGCCAGGCCGCATCATACGCCCTGAGCGTGGAAGGAGCCAACGCACACCTGGCCAGAGCAGCTAACCCGATTCTACAATCTGCCAGACAGAAGGTGGGCACGGTAAACCCTCCGCCGCCGCACCCGGAGCCAACGCCCGGAACTTATCAACTTGAAACCGAGACAATGCATCCGCAATTCCGTTGTCGATTCCGGGAACGTGACGGGCCCTGAAATTAATATTGCGCCGCAAGCAAACTAACACTAGATGTCGTAGAAGCCACAAAGCCTGAGGACAGGAAGAACGCTGATTATTGATCGCGTGCACCACCCCCAAGTTGTCGCAACGGAACAAGATGTCCCGATCCGCGAACTGGCAGGCCCACAACTCAAGGGCAACTATGATCGGGAACAACTCCAGCAAAAGTAGGTTCTTGGTGAAGCCCCGTGCCACCCAAGAGGCCGGCCAAGCAGCAGCACACCATGCCCCGGAAAAAAATGCCCCAAAGCCCTGACTGCCCGAAGCATCAGTGAACAACTGGAGCTGACTGTTGGAACAACAAGGAGGAGGCCACAAAACCTCCCTGTTGAAGGATACCAGAAACGAAGCCCAAATCCGCAAATCATCCCTGATCTCGCGGGAAAGGTACACGGTGTGATGCTGCCGGACCGTCCCCGCCGTGGCCCGTTCAAGTTTGCGACAGAAAATCCGACCCATGGGGATAATCCGACACGCAAAGTTGAAAGAACCCAGCAAAGACTGTACCTGCTTAAGTCGAACTCTGCGCTTGCCTAAACAATCGTGAATTAAACCCAACAACTTCCGCACTTTATCGTCGGGGAGGCGACAGCAACCCGCCACCGTGTCTATTTCGATCCCCAAATAGCTAAGACAACTGCAGGGGCCCTCACACTTGTCCTGCGCGACTGGAACTCCCATACTTTCAAACACGGACTTAGCCACCGACAGAATATCGCCACAGACCGAACTTCCCCCTGGGCCCATAAAGAGAAAATCGTCCAGGTAATGGGCCACCCCGGGTTGCCCGAAGGCGTCTTGTACGCACCAGTGCAAAAACGTGCTAAATCTCTCAAAATAGGCGCAGGAGACCGAACAGCCCATGGGGAGACACCGATCCACGTAAAATTCGTCCCCCAATTTGAAACCCAGGAAACGCAGGGAATCCGGGTGGAGGGGAAGGAGCCGAAAAGCCGATTCCACGTCTAACTTTGCCAACAGGCCCCCCGGACCACAGTCCCGCACCAAGCGCAGAGCATCATCAAAAGACTGATAACGCACCCTGCACACGGCCTCGGGAATGGAGTCGTTAACCGACACGCCAGGAGGATGCGACAAGTGCTGTATCAGGCGGAACTTACCCGGGGCCTTCTTGGGCACCACCCCCACGGGGGAGATGCACAAGGAGGGCAGAGGGGAAAAGGCGTAGGGCCCACACATGCGCCCCAAGCCGATCTCCGCGTTCACCTTCCGCCGGACCTCATGCGGGAATTCGCGAGCCGACTTCAAATTCTGGCGCGCCACCACGTGCACTGAATTCGAAATGGGCAGGCAAAAACCATGCTGATGACCCTCCAAAAGGAACAACGCCGCCGACCTGTTGGGGTACAAAAGAAGCCAGCGCCGCAATTCGGGAATTCGAATAGGGGAGGGGGCCTTACTTACTAACTCCACCGGCCTCGGCCGGGTGACCGGCCCCGCACGACTTACATGAGTGTCGAAACGACAATTCACGCCCCTAGTGCATTTACCTTCGTTGTAGGCAAAACACTTGCCTTTCCCCGATGACCGTGAACCCGAAAACCCCGGCCGCCGCGGGCTTCTTGACCGCGGCGTCCGGAGCGGGCTTGACCTGCTGTGTGACCTCCAACCATACCTCAACATCCTTAAAACCCGCAGGCAGGATAGAGTCGCCATCCTGATTACGACGGAATTTCTCGTCGTAGTCCCGCCAAGCGGAACCCTTGGATTTTAAGTACTTGTCATGCACCAAAAACAGATATTTGACCAAATTGGGATACTCTGTGGGTCGCGATTCGGTGTAGCAAGCCGTAAAAACCAAGAAACCCCGCAGCCACTGGTGAAAATTACGGAAAGCACTCTCGCCCACGCCCCCCGGCTTCTTGGCCGCCTCAAAAGCCTGCCCCATCTCATCCGTGAGGGTGAAGATGTCAACGTACTTTCCCTTCCTGATTTTTCCCCGCATCCGCTTGCGAACCCCCCGCGTAACGGGCGTATTGGCACAATGAACCAACTCCGTATAACGGGGGGGGGGGTCGAGGGGAACTGCCGATGCCGGCGCCGCCGCCTTCCGCGCTTCCTTAGCCACGCGCCGCGCAATAAGCCTAGCTAGTTTACGTGGGCGCCTCGGAGAACCTGAAGAAACGCTGCTAGAAGAGGAGGAAGACGTGCTAGAGGAACAACGGGAAGTAATAGCAAGCTCACCTGCGCCTGAAGGACCCGGAACAGCACCGTCTGTCGCACCCGCCTCCGGCGGCGGCGGAACATCTTCCATCGGTGCCGCGGCCGCCGCCCTCTCCGACCTCCGGCCCCTTCGCGACGAAGACCTGGAACCTGCTATCACCTGAGAGGATGAAACAGAGGGGACAACAGGCACAGAAGAAAACAGCGTATCAACAGCAATGGGGGGAACCGGCGGGAGGGGGGGCAAAGCACCGTCGCACGGCCGAGGGGGGCCAACGGGTAGTGGCGGGATAGTACCCCCCGCGGCGGGGGACGAAACGACGTGAGGGAAGGCAGACCCGACCCCCGACGCACCATCCACGGTGTAGGCAGGAGGCCATGCAGGTGGTGGAGGGTGCTCGGCCAACATCTGAAACGCCAACGAGACCAGCTGGAACGTCGTAGGAGCGAGGGGCGGCTGCCAAAACTGGGCCAACGGGTTCGTGCCAGCCGGGGAGGACCCGGCATACAAGCCCGCCAAGGCAGGGAGGGGGATAGCAAACCGGGGGCCACCGGGGGACCACGTGGGTAGGACGCCCGTGGCCGAACTGGCACCATAGGGGTGAAAGCGCGGTGAGGACGAAACCGGGAGGCCCGTGACAGGCGCTCCGGAGGACGCGGGTAACGCCTGCGCAACCGGCCAGGGAAGGCCACCTGTAAAAAACTGTCCCCCGGCAAAACCGTGGGGCGCGGCAAACGATGGAGGAGGGCCAGGCAAGTGGAACGCAGCCGCCATAGACGACTGCGTCGCCACCAGCTACACCGTCCCCAACGGGCCAGGGGGAAGAGCCTGGAGCCCGACGCCCGGGGATGCCAACGCGGGAACATAACCAGCGAGTGACCGGGACCCAAAAGAAAACGCCCCCGCTGCGAGATCCCCCACCGGGGAACCCAGCACCGGAGTTGCCTGGTGGTTCCCTGGCGTGACACCCCGCTCAAACCCCACCCCCTGTAGTGTACTGGGGCCCACCCACACCAATCCATCCCCAACCATGCATACGGGGGAAAACAGCCCCCCCGCAGGGTAGAGTCCATCCCCAGCCGCCCGTGCAACAGAGGTCACCGGGTCTCCCTGTAGCCCCACCACATATTGCCCACCCCGCAGTGTGCGCCCCCCCTCACCCCCCGCAACCCGCCGGCGGACGCCAGGCACCACGTGGGCGCCCGCGTCGTTGGCCGGAGCCGCCGGCGGGAGGGGAAGGGGAGCCGGGCCGCAGTTAGTAGCGCCGGGCGAGAGCACCGCCCGGCGCACCGAGGCCTCCGGGGATGCCTGCGGCCGCGGACCGGCCAAGACGTCCTCCGCAGCAGCACGACCCGAGCGGCCGCCTGCCACGCGATCACCTCTGGCGGGGGCGCGGGCCGCAGCGGCCGCCTGGATCCATCTCCGCGGGGCAGCGCTCCGGGATCGCGGGCGTGGGGTGCCCGCGGCTTCCAGAAGGCGGCGGGAGGGGTGGGCGGATCGGTGGGGATGCAGCATCCTAAAGCAGTAGCACAGGGGGTACAAAAGCAGCAGGGGAATACTGAAATTAAAAACAGTAGCACAGCACTAAACCTCAACTTTATAAAAACAAAGGGGGACAAGATTGACACAATGGAAGATCAATGTAATATACTTAGCCTTCCTGAGCCATCCGATAAAACTGGCAAGAGGAAGTCTGAGGCACATGACTCTGCCCTATATACTCTCCTGAGACCAACCCCTTACAGCTTGACTGACAACCCACTGATCCTATAGGAAAAAACCCACCAGAAAATATGATCTGCCTAGCAACTGCTTAGTCATAAAACAACCAATCACAAAAAGTTGGGCTCTTATATGGCCTCAGGCTTATGCAGCCTTCAGCTAATCTTATATTTGAAAATACATTTACATATTGGCTAAATGGAAGTACTGAACGACGACATTTTTTTTGTAGTCTAATACACCTCCATATCCCGACTATGATAAGAACCTTCATGTTCATTATTATATAACTCGTTTCTATTAGTATTTATAATGTAGATAATTAAGTTAATCTGTTTATAGATTCATATCTTTATATCATCAATACCACCAGCTGGCCTACTGTATATGTTCACAAACAAAATTAAATACATTTACACAACCGTATATATAAGACCACAGCAAAACATTGCCCATAGATGCTAATTATATAAATAGAAAAAATAAATAAAAATATATAATAAAAAAGAGACAGAGGGAGAAAAAATTATAATATGAAAATTTTTAGAAACTCCGCTGTTGTATTAAACTAACCATGATACTACGAACTACACCCAAGTGGTCCGATTAGTGACAACCCCTAGTGCAGGGGTGGGGAACCTTTTTTCTACCGAGGGACATTTGGATGTTTATAAAATCCTTCGGGGGCCATACAAAAATTCTCAACGTAAGAAATTACCCTGCCCCCCAGTAGGTCTGCTCCACAGAGGCACTGTGTGTGCGCGCACCAAAAAAATGGGTGTGGCCAGTTAAAATGGGACGTGATACACATATGCCCCAAATAGTGCAGTGCCAGATCCACAATTGCCCCCACAGTGCCAGGTATACAAATGCCCCCACAGTGCCAGGTATACAAATGCCCCCACAGTGCCAGGTATACAAATGCCCCTCACAGTGCCAGGTATACAAATGCCCCTCACAGTGCCAGGTATATAGATGCCCCCACAGTGCCAGGTATACAGATGCTCCCACAGTGCCAGGTATACAAATGCCCCTCACAGTGCCAGGTTTACAGATGCCCCCACAGTGCCAGGTATACAGATGCCCCCCACAGTGCCAGGTACACAGATGCCCCCCACAGTGCCAGGTATACAGATGCCCCCCACAGTGCCAGGTATACAGATGCCCCCACAGTGCCAGGTATACAAATGCCCCTCACAGTGCCAGGTATACAGATGCCCCCACAGTGCCAGGTATACAGATGCCCCCACAGTGCCAGGTATACAGATGCCCCCCACAGTGCCAGGTATACAAATGCCCCTCACAGTGCCAGGTATACAGATGCCCCCCCATTCCCCCCCCGTGCTGCTTACCGCTGCTTCTTTCGGCGGGACACGGAGGAGAGCGCGGCTATGTTGGGCGGCGGCGTGTAGGACTTGAAACCAGCCGCCGGTTCGAGAGCCAATCAGAGCTCGCGGACCGGCAGTCGTGGCTCCTGATTGGCTGCCTGTCCGCGAGCTCTGATTGGCTCACAAACTGGCGGCTGGTTTCTAGTCCTACACGCCGCCATCCGACAATAGCTGCGCTCTCCTCCTGAGTCCCTGTCCTGACAGCTTAGACACGCTGCCGCCGGACTGAGCGGCGGCGTGTCTCACAGAGAAGCGGGTGGGCCGGAGCAAACGGCTTCGCGGGCCTTATACGGCCTGCGGGCCGGAGGTTCCCCACCCCTGCCCTAGTGAGACAAAGGGATCAAATGATCCAACAACAGTGACCCACAGGGCAGGCACCCCGAACACACCCTAGTGCAGAAAAGGTGTAATATCATAGTTTTAATTTAATTCCATAGGGCTAATAGTCTTTAAAGCATGTATCCAGAAAGTCTACCTTTTACTCAATTGTTTCAAAATACAGTGCCTTGCTAAAGTATTCAGCCCCCTTTGCATTTTTAATGTTTTGTTGCCTCACAACCTGGAATTAAAATGAATTGTTTGAAGGTTTGCATCATTTCATTTACAGAACATGCCTACAACTTTGAAGATGTTTATTTTTTTTTATTGTGAAGCAAACAACAAATAGGACAAAATAACAGAAAACTTCAGCGTGCATAACTATTCACCCCCCGAAAGTCAGTACTTTGTAGAGACACCTTTTGCGGCAATTACAGCTGCAAGTCGCTTTGGATAAGTCTCTATGAGCTTGCCACATCTTGCCACTGGGATTTTTACCCATTCCTCAAATCTGCTCCAGCTTCTTCATGTTGGATGGTTTCCGCTTGTGAACAGTAATCTTCAAGTCTGACCACAGATTCAATTGGATTGAGATCTGGGCTTTGACTAGGCCATTCCAACACATTCAAATGTTTCCCCTTAAACCAATCGAGTGTTGCTTTAGCAGTATGCTTCAGGTCATTGTCCTGCTGGAAGGTGCACCTCCGTTCCAGTCTCAAATCACAGGCAGACTGAAACAGGTTTTGCTCAAGAATATCCCTGTATTTACCACCATCCATCTTTCCCTCGACTCAAAACAGTTTCCCAGTCCCTGCTACTGAAAAACATCCCCACAGCATGATGCTGCCACCACCATGTTTCACTGTGGGGATGGTGTTCTTAGGGTGATGGGAAGTGTTGGGTATGCTCCAGACATAGCGTTTTCCATGGTGGCTGAAAAGTTCAATTTTAGTCTCATCTGACCAGAGCACCTTCCTCCATACATTTGGGGAGTCGTCCACATGCCTTTTGGCAAACTCAAAATGTACCTTCTTATTCTTAACTCTAAGTAATGGCTTTTTTCTGGCCTCTCTTCCATAAAGCCCAGCTCTGTGGAGTGTACGGCTTATTGTGGACACATGCATAGATACAACAGTCTCTGCTGTGGAACTCTGCAGCTCCTTCAGGGTTATCTTTGGTCTCTGTGCTGCCTCTCTGATTAATGCCCTCATTGCCTGGTCTGTGAGTTTTGGTGGCCGGCCCAGTCTTGGCAGGTTTGTTTTGGTACCATGTTCTTTCCATTTGAAGATGATGGATTTGATGGTGCTCCGGGGGATCATCAAAGATTTGGATATTTTTTTTATAACCTATTCCTGACTTGTTCTTCTCAATAACTTTGTCCCTGACTTATTTGGAGAGCTCCTTGGTCTTCATGGTGTGATGCCTCTTGCTTAGTGGTGTTGCAGCCTCTGGGGCCTTTCAGAAAAGGTGTGTTTATACTGACAGATCACGTGACACTTAAATTGCACATAGGTGGACTTCATTTCACTAATTATGTGACTTCTGAAGGTAATTGAGTGCACCAGAACTTTTGAGGGGCTTCATAGCAAAGGGGGTGAATACATATGCACATGCCAATTTTCAGATTTTTATTTCTAAAAATAATTTTTTATATAAATTTTTCTCATTTCACTTCATCAACTTAGACTGTTCTGTGCAGATCCATCACATAAAATTCAGATTAAAAAAAATATAAAATTATAGGTTATAATGTAACAAAATAGGTAAAAAGCCAAGGGGGTGAATACTTTAGCAAGGCACTGCATCCCCTTATTACTGACCTGGTCTGGAAGTGCTGTGGACTCGGGGCTTCTTCCGGTGACCGGGAAGAGGAACCGCTACTGGGTCGCAGCAGAGATGGCCGGATGTAGGTCTTCCTCATGCAGGATTAGGACGGTAGGCAGAAGGCACGGGTGGACGCTTGAAGGTCTCCTGAAAGATAAGACTTGTAAAGGTGCTGATGAATTGGTGGAGAGAACCAAAAGCTCACTGTGAGCGATGTTGTGGTGCTAGAGGCACTGAGGTGCTAGAGGCAATGAAATGCTAGAGGTACTGAGGTGTTTGAAGGCGCTGAGGTGCTTAGAGACGCTGAGGTGCCTGGAGGCACGGAGATGCTGTAGGCACGGAGGTGCTGAGGCACGGAGGTGCTGAGACACGGAGGTGCTGAGGCACGGAGATGCTTAGGCACGGAGGTGCTGAGGCACAGAGATACTGGAGGCACGGAGATGCTGAGGCACAGAGATACTGGAGGCACGGAGATGCTGAGGCACGGAGATGCTGGAGCACGGAGGTGCTGAGGCACGGAGGTGCTGAGACACGGAGGTGCTGAGGCACGGAGATGCTGAGGCACGGAGATGCTGGAGCATGGAGGTGCTGAGGCACGGAGATGCTGAGGCACGGAGATGCTGGAGGCACGGAGATGCTGAGGCACGGAGGTGCTGAGGCACGGAAGTGCTGAGGCACGGAGGTGCTGAGGCACGGAGGTGCTGAAGCACGGAGATGCTGAGGCACGGAAATGCTGGAGGCACGGGGATGCTGAGGCACGGAAGTGCTGAGGCACGGAGGTGCTGGAGGCACGGAGGTGCTGAGGTACAGAGCTCTGGAGATCACAGGTACAGTAGTAGTAGCGATGAATTTGTACTTCCCGCCAGCACCTGATTGTAGGAGCGCTGATGACGTCACCCGTCCCCAGTGAATGTCGGGCGCACCCGCGACGTCCACACTACGGGCGCCGGACGGAGCGCCGGGAGGCAGAGACCGCCAGCGAGGACGACCGCCCGGACAGCCAGCACCCCCGGAGAGACAAGCCCGGCGGCTGCGGCGGCGGTATGACACCCCTCCCCTCTCATCTAATTTAATATGTTCAATAGCCTTAAAACTGAATTTATTTAGATCACCTCCATTCCATTTCAAGAAATGTCTTGGGACACTATGTTCATTGCACTTTTTTATGATACTCCTTGTGTGCTCCAACATACGTATTTTTAATTGTCTTTTTGTTTTTCCTACATATCGTGCCCTGCAGGCGCATTCAACCAAATATACTACAAAAGTGGTTTGGCAACATTTCCTTTATGTCCCAAGATTTAGACCTATCCGAACTCCATATTTTCTACCTCTCCTTGTTCATATAAGGACACATTTTACATTTGACGTCACACGTAGCCGCTGCAACCCGGGATGCGGCGGGTAGCTCCGTGCCAGAGCGCAGGAGCTGCGCTGGCAGGGAGCTACTCGTCAGGTACAAAAGCATTGCTGCCGTGCAATGCTTTTGTACCTGTACGGGAGAAGGGGGGGGGGGGGGGATTGACGTGCGGGATGGACTAGCCCTGTGCTGGGCGTCTGCCTGCATGTCAGAGTAACAGATCGTAGATGTGCTAAATTTCTACGATCAACTGTGAATTACCCCTTTGGTGTCGCAGATATTTTTTGAAATGTAATGGAGGTGACCTAAATAAATTCAGTTTTAAGGCTATTGAATGTATTAAATTAGATGAGAGGGGAGGGGATATTTTGAAACAATTGAGTAAAAGGGAGACTTTCTGGATACATGCTTTACAGACTATTAGCACTATGGGAATAAATGAAAACTATGACATTACACCTTTTCTGGACTGTTCGGGGTGCCTGCCCTGTGGGTCACTGTTGTTGGATCATTTGATCCCTTTGTCTCACTAGGGGTTGTCACCAACCAGACCACTTGGGTGTAGTTATCAGTGTCATGGATGGTTTCTTTTACAACAGTGGGGTTTCTAAAAATGTTTATATTATTATTTTTTCTCCTCTGTCTCATATCAGGCACATATAGGAATTAGTATAAGAGAGGAGGCATATATACATATATTAATATAGTAATGGGGCATACATGAGTTTATTAAACTATAGGGTCACTCTTGTACCTGCCAGATAGGGATACCAGGAGTGGGCTAGAAGGTCTACGTACTGAGGGCCTAATTCAGCATGAATCGCAGATGTCTGAAAAATCACACATCTACAATCCATTACACTAACATGCTGGGGGATGCCCAGTACAGGACAAGTCCACCCCTGCATGCCGGGACCTGCCCCCATCCCCCCAGCACACATGCAAAGCCATCGCACGGCGGCGATGCATTTGCATGTTTAGGGTAGCCCTCTGCCTACCCAGCCTAGCTGCGAAGGCAGACGGCTACCCATCATGTTTCTGGTCACAACGCCTGCGTTGTCCGTACCGCGCCCCCCCAACACTTCTGCGATGCCATCGTATCTCACAGTGTGCGCACGTGCAGTGCAATTTCTGCACAAGCGCACACTTCAAAAGGCTCCAGCATGCGAATGCAATCGTACCTGCATTCCATGGTGAATAGGGCCATAAAGCCTTGGATAGAAAGATGAAGTGAATAGAGATAATGTACCAGCTAATCAGCTCTTAACAGCCATATTACAGGCTGTGTTTGAAAAATGACAGTTACGACCTCTTTATCTCTCTCCAAAGCTAAATACATGGACCCCTATATTACTTAGCATTGGCCGCAGACATACCTGAGTTTGCAGGGATGAATGTATGCGCCCCCGGCCCATCACCTCCTTCCCCCATAGGACCAGAACCATTGATCATTCATTGAGAAAGGATGTGCAGGGCGGGGTTCTATTTCTTTATTTTAATTTGTACCGGATGACAAGCAACATTGCAGCAATTTAAGTTATCACAACCGCCTCTATTTTGGGGGATTTGAGACGGGTGCTCCTTATGTTTGTTTGAGGAGTTATGATTGAAAATGGTGATTTTATTGGACTAAATGCAGCAACTTCAACAATTGGCCAAAAAGTAACAATTTCTCTCCCATACTAGCTCAGTTATATAGTACTGTATAGAATACATGATAATTTTAAGATATGTAGATTTCATTAGTGAGCTGCATTAACCATTACTTTTAACGAGTTACTTCAACTGTATAATTCTGTGATGTCATGTCCTTGTGATGTCATAAATTAGTCTTTGCCATCCTATATGATAGCTGAGGATACTGTGACTGCATGCACACTCCTAGCTATGCATCGAGACAGTTGCCAGCGAGACAGTGACCTCTTGGAAAGTGCGTACTTTTGAATTTCTGAGACCAGCGCTGTAAGTACTGTATCTGTAAGTACCCAATCTCCACATTCTGGTGCCAGTTATCTTTATCCTGATTGGCTGCGATCTCACCATATCTTATATCATGACAAATATAATAGCCTCTGCCCTGAACAAAGAGACAAATGTTTCATGATTCAGCTTCGAAATTTAAAGTAGTAATTATTTTAAAGGCAAGACCATATATTCATTCTTAAATACAGTGTAATGTCATTTTAAGATTCTCCAACTTTACACTCTCTTGAAATCTCTTTTTATGGCCCCTCATGAATCTGTGATCCCCGGGAAGCTGATTTGTCTGTGTGATTACAGCAAATGAAGGCTCCGCCCACTGCGCTCTCTCCCATACAGAAAAATAGATGGTACATGCAGAGCAGTTGAAATAGAGGGGGTCAAAAATTGGACTTTACCTGAAACCCTAGCACCAGAACTGGGTTATATGATCTCTTTATTTCAGCCATATAATATATCAGAATATAGTCACCGACATGAATGCTGCCACATATTATTTATATGATAATGGGACAGATGTGATACTGGCGGGGATTAAAGTGAAAAAATCCAGGGCCCCAACCACAAAATTGCATATAGAACATGCATTGGTCTGTTTGTGTGTCTGTCTGTCCGCTCTGTCTGTGATGTCATGCTATGATGTCATAATGGTAACAACGTTCTATACCAGGACTTTGCTGCTGCTCTGTCTCATAGTCCTGCAGAGCCCTGGCAAACACACAGCTCACCATCAGTAGGTGACATCACCGGAAAAGCTAAACTAAAAACACTTAAATGAATATACGCACTATAAGGGGTCCCCTTGAAGAAGTCTCATCAGACGAAACGCGTTGGTGACCTATACCTACCTCATTCTAAGATAAGGAAAAATTCTATATTATACCCTTTTTTAGTGCGTTTATTCATTTAAGTGTTTTTAGTTATTTTGTTATGTGTTTCTTTTATATTCATTTAATAAATACTTTTCAATATTTTAACTGACAAACCTGTTTTATTGACAACTTGGTCGCTATATATCCCTCATCCCCTCCTTTTTTCATATATAATTATATATATATATATATATATATATATATATATATATATGTATATATTCATTCATAAATATAGTGAAATGTAAATTTAAGATTCTCCACTTTTACACTGTCTTGAAATCTCCTTTTATGGCCCCTCTGTGATCCCCGGGAAGCTGATTTGTCTGTGCCTTACAGAAAATTAAGGCTCTGCCCACTGTGCTCTCTCCAATACAGCAGGGCCGGTGCAAGGTTTCTCGGCACCCTAGGCAAATCTTAAACCTACCCCCCCCCCCTTATTTAGGTTATGTCACACAGTAGTGCCCCTCATTCACGTTATACCACAGTAGAGACCATTTACGCTAAACCACAAGGTAGAGCCCATTCAAGTTCTGCCACACAGAGCCCATTCACATTCTGGTAGAGCCCATTCATGTCTTGACACACAGTAGGACTGCCCCTTATAAGTGCATTACTGTACGACATATAATGTTATAACATTATGCCACATAATAGTTGGCTTCCGGTACGTGAGCTCCGATTGGCCCACGGATGGCTCCAGATTCAGAATGAAGGAATCACTGTCTCTCACATGGCTGAGAGTCTGTGTGCTAGCGCACCAGCTGAAATCAGCTGGCGTGTAAAACCAAAATGTGCACCAGTACAGAAATGCAGATATATATATAAAAATACATTCTTTAATTTGCAAAAGTGCAATAACCGAAACGGGCTGTAGGGATAGCCATTTGCCAATATGCTGACTGCATCCATGATATCCGGATGAGTATAAATGCTGCTATGTTTTGTTGAAGGGTGGTCTTCTGTATGCCGAATGACGGGATCCCGGCGCACAGTATACCGGCGCCGGAATCCAGACACCCGGCATACCGACAACTATTCTCCCTCGTGGGGGTCCACGACCCCCCTGGAGAGAGAATAAAGCCACCGTGCCCGCAGCGTGGCGAGCGCAGCGAGCTCGCAAGGGGCTCCTTTGCCCTCGCCACACTGTCGGTATGCCGGCGGTCGGGCTCCCGGTGCCGGTATGCTGGTCGCCGGGAGCCTGAGTGCCGGCATACCGTACTACACCCTTTGCTGAAGGCCTGAAGCTATTTACAAATTAAAGAATGCTATTTTTTCTACTTTTCTAAGAGGTGGTGTGCTGGTCTAATGCTGTTTGTTAATTGCGGACATCTGTAGAGATGATTACTGGATGTATTTGACTGCGCACCCAAGGATTCATTCACATCAAGTGTGTGCGAACTTGTACTATATATATATATATATATATATTGCAGTGGTGTAACTAGAAATTTTAGTTGCTGCAAAACCATTTGTGAATTGTGAAGTTTCTTTTATATCACCGTGATGTCTGTATGCTGTGGATCGTTTTGGTCACGGAGGCACCGGCGTTTTGACTGACCATCCATGGGGAGTGCCGTGCCTGCTTCTGTGTGTATGTATATGTATATGTATATATATATATATATATATATATATATATATATATATATTGCAGTCAGGCCCGGCGACAGGGGGGGTCAAAGGGGACACTCGTCCCGGGCCCCGTCATTGTGAGGGGCCCCAAGGTCCAGCGGCGGCAGCATGTAATCATAAATGTAAAATAATTATATAACTCACGGCATCTCGCAAGCTGCAGGCCGCCCGAGCCCTGTGGTCACCCCTCAGTGCACTGCCCCTAGCCCCAAGTCAGCTGTCAGCCTGAGCCAGTCCCCGGCCGTGCCATGTGCAGTGCACTGACGTTGCACCACTAGTCACACAGCAGGACGCTGGTCCAGACCGCCCTCTCCTCTTCAAGTCCTCACCGCACTCCGCCCTGTGTCTCTGCTGTGTGTGAGGAGCCGGAGCGCCAAGCAGGAGCGGCACAGGACAGACTCGGACAGTACTGCAGGACTGGGACTGCTGGCAGATTGTCACTCGGAGGAGCTGGTTAATTAGCGGCACCAGCGGTTGTGTGCTGCTGGTAAGGATCTCTCCAACTCCAGCATGTTTGTGTATTTGGGTTTGGTTTGGGCTTTTGGGTTTGGGGCGGGCTGCGGGCAGGCACATATGGATGTATCTGCATGCATATTTATTGGCACATGCAGGGAGGGTTGTGTATGGGTCAGAGGGCAAGAGGGGGGGCCCGCAGAGATATCAGTGTAATGGGCCCCAAGATTTCTGTTGCCGGCCCTGATTGCAGTGGGGTAACTAGAAATTTTTCCCCCGAGCCAAAAAATTCTCTGGCACACCCCCACCCCCCATATTTGGCACTAGCAAAGTGAAGAATGTGCGTGCGCCAAAGGCGCACGTGTCAAAAAAGAGGTGTTGCTTCACTAAAATGGGTGTGGCTTTGCTAAAAGTGGCGTGGTGTTGTAGGAAAAGACTACCTTATACCCCAGTTTTGCAACCTGCACGCCGAGACATTAGCGACCATAGGGAAAAAAATAATCCTGATTTATGCCCTTCACATTATTTGTCATTATTCCCATTACACATTATGCCACAAACTGCAATGGCCCTTAAACATTATGCCACACACCGTAATGCCTGTGACACATTATGCCACACCGCAATGCCCGTTATAAATTATGCCACACACTGCAGTGTCCCTGAGACATTATACCACATTATACCACACACCATAATGCCTGTGACACATTACAACACACACTGTAATGCCTGTGAAATATTACGCCATGCATCACAATGCCCTTTATACATTATGCTACACACTACAATGCCCCTGAGATATTATACCACATACAATGCTCATGATACAGTATACCACACACCGTCATGTCTGTGACACATTATGACACACACCGCAATGCCCGTTATTCATTATACCACATACCACAATGTCCGTGATACATTATTCCACACACAGCAATGCCCGTTATATATTATGCCACACACCGCAATGCCCACTACACATTAAGCCCTACAGTAAGGCTTCTAATTACTTTTAAATTACCTGCTCGTAGCCAAGGGTTTCATGATCTTGGTTCCATGCACGGTGCCAGGGGTTTCATGCTCAGGGTGTCATGCTCGTTGCCAGGGGTTTCATGCTCAGGGTGTCATGCTCGTTGCCAGGGGTTTCATGCTCAGGGTGTCATGCTCGTTGCCAGGGGTTTCATGCTCAGGGTGTCATGCTCGTTGCCAGGGGTTTCATGCTCGTTGCTAGGGGGTAATGCTTGTTGCTAGGGATTTTATGCACTGGGTGTCATGGGGAGTAAAGCTGCCCAAACCGCTCCGTGTGCAGCGGGCACCGCTGCCCGATCCCCCCCATTGCTGCTGCCCCCCACGCCGCTCCACGGTAGCAGGGCACCGCCAGCCATGGCCAGCGCTATCGTGGGTCCCGGCACTTCCTAAATGCTAAAGGTCAAGTATGACCTCTAGCATGTCTCTTCCATGGCGGCGGCCATTTTGGAAGACACATTTAGCAGATTGACCTGCGGACGAGTCGTCCGCAGGTCAATCTGCTCTGAATCAGTTGAGGCGCCCCCGCAGCCCTGCGCCTCTGCAGTGGTTGCGGGGACAGTAGTTACGCCACTGATATAATGGTGTATAAATTAAATACACCATCATTTCACATAATTTCAAGTCTCCAGAGTGCTGCCTTATTGCAAAATGTATATATATATATATATATATATATATATATATATAATATGTCTGCCAGTCTATAAGATAGAAAGTAAAAAAAATGCTATTTTAGGTCAGGTTGCTTCCAGGATAATTGTGTCCCAAAAGAGACTCCCCCACAGTACAGGGCTGCTTTTAAGGGTTAAAGTAGCTGGTATTTATGGCTGTAAATCTCTTGGTGCACGCACCGCATACCTTCCAATGTAATGTTCTCTTCAGCAGTCTCCTATCACACGTGTGCAGGCTCCCTCCCTCGTATTGTGCTGGCATTCCGGAGGCCCATCAGCTGTCCTCTGGTGAGAATGAGATGTGCCCCCTCACTGCAGCCTGCCTGGCTGAGTTATTGCCAGTGTAGCTGCAGAGGTGAACGGGAGCCGCAGATGCTCCTGCTGGCTGCTGACCCGGGCGGTTGTTTCCGGGATCGATCAGCAAGGAGGGAGGGGAGGGGGAGGGGGAGGGGGAGGGGGAGGGAGGGGAGGGGGGGGGGGCGTCGGCCCGCAGCAAACGCTTCACCTAGGTGGCCCTGTCTGGGGGTGAAGATGATTGATAATGGTGGCGGCGGCAGGCCAGACTTGCGCCGCGACCGCTGCTAAGTTAACACAAAATATTTTTTTAAGTAAAACTTACTCAGCAGCTGTGTACCGCCCTCTAGTGGCTGCCGCCCATAGGCAGCTGCCTAAAGCTGCCTAATGGTAGCGCCGGCCCTGCAATACAGATAAATATTTGCTACAGGCAGAGCAGTTGAAATAGAGGGGGGTCTAAAATTGGACTTTACCTGAAACCCTAGCACCAGAACTGGGTTATATGAGGTCTTTATTTCAGCCATGTAATACATCAGAATATAGTCACTGACATGAATGCTGCCACATATTTATATGATAAATGGGGCAGATGTGATACTGGCGGGGATTCAAGTAAGAAAATCCAGGGCTCCAACCACAAAATTGCATATAGAAAATGCATTGGTCTGTTTGTGTGTCTGTTGGTCTGCTCTGTCTGTGAGGTCATGCTGTGATGTCATAATGGTAACAACTGCCTATACAAGGACTTTGCTGTTGCTATCCTGTCTCATAGTCCTGCAGAGCCCTGGCAACACACAGCTCACCAGCAGTAGGCGATATCACCGGAAAAGCTATTCACATAAGGTTAGTGACTGGACAAATATAAGGCTGCTCACTTGGCAGGTCATGCTAGGCGCATTAGCCTCATCATTTTTTCAATTGACTTCGCCTGAGGCCGAGTAACTCTGGGCTTATAGAAAGTGGAAGGGAAGGACAATGTTTTCTTCATTATTTCAATTCAGAGAGGTAGAAAACAATGGTCAGCGCTTGTCCTTACCCCTGCAGGTCAGCGAAACTATAGCAAGGTAATACTTTATATTTTGGTCAAAATATTTAAGGTTGCACCCTGATGTCCAGGCTCCGCAATTCATGTAGTGTGAACTATTTGGCCTGTTAGCGGCAGATCGTTCTTAACACTACTTCGTGACTGGTTGCCGTGTAGGTTAGCAAATCACTGCCCAATACAGGGAACAGTTTCTACACCTCCCATGTATGCAAATTGGGATGGAGAGTTAACCCTAGTGGTTTAAATTCACAGATTTTCTTTGAAGTTTGTCCTTTAGGAAACCGCTCACTTTATACACCACACATTGGGCTTAATTCAGATGCAGTTGCAAAATCCTATTGGGCCTTATTTAGAGGTGGGGTCTAGGCCGATTTCGGCCATCAGCGCATGCGCTGCATTCCAGGAAGGATGCAAATACAATTTGATTGACACGCGACGGGCGTTCGGGAGCGGCGATGCGGCATTGGGGAGTGGAGTAGGAAACACAGGCGTGTCATGGCCATTTTTCGGGGTAGACTGAATACGTAGCTGGCATTTCCTGGCATTACTCTGCTGCGTATGCAGAGGGACGTCCTCTATTTGAGCTCCTGTGATGCGATCGCAATGTAAATGCGATCACAATGCTGGGCAGCGCCATACATGTTGGGCAGTCCTGTGTACAACTCTGAATCAGATCCATGGACAGTGGCTCTCTTGAGTTCTTAAAGCCTCTACAACTTGGTTTATTATCCCACTTGAAGAAGCAATTGCGACACAAATTAGTTTTGTCAGACATATGTTTGTCCTGAGCTGTGCTTAACTACTTGTATTTCTGCAACTGAGTTCTTGAATAGGGAGCTCTATGGCTGGTATCTAAACGGGATGCGATTAACTTA
Organism: Pseudophryne corroboree; assembly: GCF_028390025.1. NCBI lineage: Eukaryota > Metazoa > Chordata > Amphibia > Anura > Myobatrachidae > Pseudophryne > Pseudophryne corroboree. The sequence continues at coordinate 688,390,169 of NC_086448.1, forward strand.
CCAGCTGTCGAGATTCCAGTGGGCAGGATACTGAGGGTAAGAATTGGTGGGGACAAGTGGGGTGGCTGGGCAGGGTTTGAGGCGGCGAGGCCAGGTGGGGTGGCTGGGCAGGGTGAGAGGCGACGGGGACAGGTGGGGTGGCTGGGCAGGGTAAGAGGCATTAGGGACAAGTGGGGTGGCTGGGCAGGGTTTGAGGCGGCGAGGCCAGGTGGGGTGGCTGGGCAGGGTGAGAGGCGACGGGGACAGGTGGGGTGGCTGGGCAGGGTAAGAGGCGGTGGGGACAAGTGGGGTGACTGGGCAGGGTAAGAGGCGGCGAGGCCAGGTGGGGTTGCTGGGCAGGGTGAGAGATGGCAGGGACATGGGTGGTTGGGCAGGGTTTAAGGCGGTGGGGACAGGTGGGGTGACTGGGCAAGGTTTGAGGTGGCGAGGTCAGGTGGGGTTGCTGGGCAGGGTGAGAGGCGGCGGGGCCAGGTGGGGTCGCTGGGCAAGGTTTGAGGTATCGGGGACAGGGGTGGCTGGGCAGGGTTTGAGGCGTCGATGTCAGGTGGGGTTGCTGGGCAGGGTGAGAGGCGGCGGGGCCAGGTGGGGTTCCTGGGCAAGGTGAGAGGCGGCGGGGCCAGGTGGGGTGGCTGGTAAAGGTTTGAGGCATCGGGGACAGGGGTGGCTGGGCAGGGTTTGAGGCATCGAGGCCAGGTGGGGTTGCTGGGCAGGGTGAGAGGCGGCGGGGCCAGGTGGGGTGGCTGGGCAGGGTGAGAGGCGGCAGAGACATGGGTGGCTGGGAAGGGTTTGAGGCGGCGGGGACAGGTGGGGTGGCTGAATAGGGTAAGAGGCAGTGGGGGACAAGTGAGGTGGCTGGGCAGGGTTTGAGGCGGCGAGGCCAGGTGGGGTTGCTGGGCAGGGTAAAAGGTGGCGGGGCCAGGTGGGGTGGCTGGGCAGGGTTTGAGGCAACAGAGACAGGTGAATCACGTCATATTGGCATAATGAGGAAAAGTGCCAATGCCTACCTCCTATCAATGACATCCGGCAGTAACTTCATTCACCAAGCCAGGCTTTAAAAGTAAGTGTTTATGTGTATTTGACCTGTGTGTATTTGCCTGTTTATGTATGTATCTATGGTATGTGTTCTTTGTGTGAGTGTGTATATGTATGATTATGTGTTCTATGTGTGTGTATACAGTATCTATGTATTCTATGGGGGGTGATTCAGATCTGATCGCTGGGCTGCTAAAATTGTAGTCCTGCGATCAGATAATCGTCACCCAAGGGGAGTGTATGTTCGCCGCACAAGTGTGTGATCGCATGTGTACGCCGAGCTGCTAAAACCCCCCTCAGTCAGCGGACAGCTGCAAATCCATTCACACCTCACTCACCAGTGTCTGGTTTTTACATGTGTGTACAGTCCCTGCGCAGCTCAGGACTTACTCCTACAGGGCGATCAGAACGGGTTGATCGGGGCCGGAGCTGACGTCAGACACCCTCCATGAAAACGCTCGGGCACGCCTGCATTTTCCCTGACACTCCGTGGAAACGGTCAGTTACCACCCACAAACGGCTTCCTCCTGTCAATCAGCATGTGAATGGCTGTGCGATTAGAATTTTCACACCAGCCTGACGCTGACCGGCGATGCCTGATGTTGTTGGCCGACGCGTGTGCTCATTGTGGTGCACACGCAATTAATGCCTGATCGCCTACTGTGCGAAAACGCACAGCAGCAATCAGGTCTGAATCAAGCCCAATATGCGTGTTTATGTATGTATGTGTTCTGTGTGTGTGTGTGTGTGTGTGTGTGTGTGTGTGTGTGTGTGTGTATGTATGTGTGTGTGTGTGTGTATATGTATGTATGTATGTATGTATGTATGTATGTATGTGTTCTATCATGTATGTGTTAATATGTGTTTGTGTATGTGTTCTGTGTGCTTTTGTGTGTATGAGTTGTATGTAACATGTATGTGTGTATCAGAAAAAGAAGAGATCTTTCTTGCGCTTTTAACAAGTGTCAGCCTCTCGTCCCACACAAAGAAACCTTCACCGTGGTTTCACCTCAAGAATATACACCAAAAGAAAAACGTGAGGAAGAGATGGCGCAACTTGTCACTTCTATAGACACACAGAGATGCTTACACAAAATATTCTCACAACCGGAGAAAATGGGTGAATTGGAGTTCACCTTCCACAAATATGAATTCTAAAGATATAATAAAAGAAACACAAAAACAGTGTATTCCAAATTAATTGATTGATGGATCTTTATTACTTCTTGGTCTCACTCACATGATAGAATTGTTTAATTCGCATGTAGAAATCCATAAGCGTGCTGAATCAACTTCATAAATATGCACAAAGCATAAAATCCAATTGGCACTTAGAAAAGAGAAATAAAAAATAGTGCAATCCTGTCTGTGTATATTTAAAAGGATAATTTAATAAAAACCACTCACAAACACAGACTTGATAATAGCATAAAACAAGGAAGAAATTGCATGGACATCAGGGCAAGAGGAAAGCAGCCACCAGCAGCATGGGTTATAGTCACCGCAAGTCCCGATTCACTCGAGGTGTCCCCACGCTGTCAGGTCCATTCTCCAAGGTTCCAGTCAGTCCAGCACACAAGAGTCCCCAGCTTAAGCGCTTTCGGATAATGTATCCTTCTTCAGAAGCGTAGGGGACAAACGCTTTAGCCTGCTTTAAATAGTGTCTCAATTTAGATGACTGATAACAGCTGTTCGGAGAATCCTCCCTCGGAACAGATCCGTGTTACAGGAAGTGACGTATGCTTAAGCTGGGGACTCTTGTGTGCTGGACTGACTGGAACCTTGGAGAACGGACCTGACAGCGTGGGGACACCTCGAGTGAATCGTGACTTGCGGTGACTATAACCCATGCTGCTGGTGGCTGCTTTCCTCTTGCCCTGATGTCCATGCAATTTCTTCCTTGTTTTATGCTATTATCAAGTCTGTGTTTGTGAGTGGTTTTTATTAAATGATCCTTTTAAATATACACAGTCAGGATTGCACTATTTTTTATTTCTCTTTTCTAAGTGCCAATTGGATTTTATGCTTTGTGCATATTTATGAAGTTGATTCATCACGCTTATGGATTTCTACATGCGAATTAAACAATTCTATCATGTGAGTGGGACCAAGAAGTAATAAAGATCCATCAATCAATTAATTTGGAATACACTATGTTTTTGTGTTTCTTTTATTATATCTTTAGAATTCATATTTGTGGAAGGTGAACTCCAATTCACCGATTTTCTCCGGTTGTGAGAATATTTTGTGTAAGCATCTCTGTGTGTCTATAGAAGTGACAAGTTGCGCCATCTCTTCCTCACGTTTTTCTTTTGATGTATGTGTGTATGTTTTATATATTATTTTAATAAAATGAATAATGATAATAATTGTATTTATCCTTAGACTCCGCGCCATGACACTGCCAGAGACAACACTGTCTGCACTGATAGACGGAATCCTTCCTGCCTCTCACCCACGTGACACATCCATGGGAAATGCTCTTCTATCTTTATTTATATTATTTTCTCTTATATAATAAAGTCTTACAGTACAGAACATTATTGTGGGAGCTGTCATGTTGTGCTGCCTTACATGAAACACAATTTACACTGTTATAATCTAGCGGGATGCAATTGAAATCCCAGTGGTCAGGAGACCGACAAGAGAATCCCGACTGCCGGTGAAATGCCAACCGCCGGCCCGTATTTCCACTCAGGTGGAATATATATCCACTCACTGCATTCACAGCACAAATAGCCCTATTAGCTACAATGCAACATTTGTACTGATCATCACAGAACACGTTTCAGTAACTATAAGTGTCGCTATGTATTATAGAAAACTCAGCGAAACACAGTTTATAACCTGTTACATGACTTGAATGTGAATGTGGCAAATGCTTTAACCCCTTCAGTGGTGACTTTTTTGTATTTGGTCACACCTCCCAGGGCAGGTTTTTAATTTTTTTTACCTGCGCGTTGCCAGGGGTTTTATGCGCTGTGTCTTGCTTTTTGCCAGGGGTTTTATGCTCTGGTATCCATGCTTGTTGCCATGGGGAATGTTCATTGCCTTAGGGAATGCTCATTGTCTAGGAGTAGCTAGGGATTGCCATCGATAATTCAAAATCATTGATGGTCTATGACCGATGTTGAATACTTTTACCATCGATGGGAGAGAACCAGATGGTTTCCCGCCATTGATTGTTCAGTGCTACCAAATAGTTTTTTTGTTTTTTTCTCTCAAGTGTCAGGGCATGGTGCTTAGCTCCACTCCTGACACCCACTAAGCCACACCCCCTGGTTCGCATTTGTAATGTAAAGCAGGGATGACCATCGATGGGTAAAACTATTGATGGATCGGATCCATTCCAGACGGTTTTACACGATCAATGTTATCCATCGATGGTGACCATCGATGGATAACCCACCGATGGCTATCCATAGGAGTAGCATTTGCTGGCTGGCACTAGCCCCCAGCACAATAATCCCCCCCCCCCTCCCTAGTACTGACTGGCAAAGTTTTGCGGAATGATGCGATCGCGTCATGACATCACGACGCGATCGCGTCATCCACCGATGTCAGCCATGCGGAGTGCAAGGAGGACGGAGGGTGAGCAGTGAGATGACCCAGAAAATTTTCGGGTTGCCAGTCTGCACAGCGCAGCTGGTCCCTGAAATTTTCCGCCCATACCGCTTAAGCGGTTAAAAGGCTGTTACTTATATATGATAGTATATACACAGGACACAGTACATTAAATTATTATGTTCCCACTCTCTCCCTTAAAAAATATTTAATTCAAACACAAAAATAGATCAAAAGTGATTGAAAAAGTTGCACGGAGGTAACACGAAGCTAACCAACTAAAGGTTACGATTCCCTCATACATTCAATATTCAAATAGTAAAAAATAAAAATAGGATTCACTTTTAAAAGCACAAAAATGACCCAGTATAAGAGCTAGGTCACTAGAACAATGTTGTATCTAATATCAACAACAGTCATTTTATTTAAAAAACAAAACACCAAAGCAATGTACATAATAGGGATCAATAGACACATATCACATAGAGGTTCCCTACAAGACAGAAGTTGATAAGTAGTGTCTTCCATTGAATGACGTCACCCCACATGTAAACTGAAACTGTATCTTATTGGGATATATATATAAATTAGAATACAACTCGTAGGTATAATGTGTTACCTAAAGTTCCTCTTATAAGGGGGATGTCCCAGAGACTGGTCATGTAACCCACTAACCTGGACAAGGTATGTATCAGGGTGTAATGTATGCGGTAACGCTGTATGGTAATATGAGGAAGAATTGGTGAGTGCCATTATAAACCTCTCCTTACTTCCAGTGAGGATAACCTGAACAGTTAGATGAGAGGGAATAGATACTAGTTAGATGGGAGGGACATTTAGAAAGAGCCCAGAGGGAGGAGACAAGCAACAGCATGCAGCATGAAACACCTGACAACAAGCAGGAGCAGGTACAGCGCCAATTTTAAGGGGCATTGTGATTATTGCTAAGTGAGGCATAGTGCAAGGGGCATTACTGTGTGGGGCAAAACAAGGGGCATTACTGTATGGGGCTCTTTGCAGAAATTACCAGGATAGGGGGCCACAGGATGGTACTTTGGGTAGTTTTTAAAACACTGTCACAATCTTTTATATCATATTGCCGTGAGAAGGACAAGGACGTAGCATTGGATCAACTGCTTGACCATCTGACATCTGAGTAAGTCTCGGGTTACTCAGAATGTGCTGCTATAACACGCTGACATGGCCAACTGCTAATTAATCAGAATAGTGCCCACCTCTGATTCAGCCCCTCTGCATGCACACACCATAATAATAATAATAATAATAATAATATTCATTTTATTTATAAAGTGCTTTTCTCGAGCAGAACTCAAAGTCACTTTACTAGCATCAGAAACATAGCGCAGAGGTTTAGTATTGGGTATGGACCATTAGGTTGACCACACTTAGGTCTACAGTCATTAGGTCGAACACTATTGGTTGACATGCTGTAGGTCGACATGGTCAATAGGTTGACATGTACTAGGTTGACATGGAAAAAGGTTGACATAAGTTTTTTGACTATTTTTGGTGTCGTTTTCTTTGTAAAGTGACAGGGAACCCCAATTAGTGCACCGTGTCCCCTCGCATGGCTCGCTTTGCTCGCCAGACTTCAGGCAAGGTGCCTCGCTGCCAGGGCCGGATTAACAATGGGGCGGATGGAGCTGCAGCTCCAGGCCCCCCCTTGAAAATAGGCCCACAGAATTCCTGCAGCGCAGCTAAACATTTTTCCTGTCACGACCAGCTGGGACGGCCGGACCGTTACGCTGAGTAAGCTCCTGCGTACAGCCCCACCATTAGGTAGGCTCCGCAGTGCCGCAGCCGGACAAGACGGGTAGCAGATTTTTTTGAAGTTTACAATGACTGTGCCAGTGCCTCTGTCAGGAATCAGCACCCAGTGTGGCTGCCGGGTAGGTGGGAATAGGTGGCGGCACCCGGAAGGGATCACCGTCGGAAGGAGACACTTCAGCTGTCTCCAAATGGGCTCTGGCACTGTAATGTATTGTGCAAGTGTCTGACCTTTCGCCCCGCCCCCAGGATGGCCGAGAATGAAATGGCTTCTCTCTATTAAGGAGTCGGACCTCACCTCACAGCTACGATGGTAAGAGGAATACTCATTACTGCTGACCTGTGCTCCTCCTCCCCTCTGTGCTCAGTTCCTGTCTGAGCACCTCTGCCCCTGCCCTGATTCCTTTCCTTCACACTGTAGATCTGTCTGTTTCCCCAATTATATGTCTCCCTGTCCCCAGTGTGAATGTCCCCAGCCTTCCCCCCCCCCCCTGGCATCAGTGTGCATGCGTCCGGCCCCGCAGTCACCAGTGCGCATGCGTCCGGCCCCGCAGTCACCAGTGTGCATGCATCCGGCCCCGCCATCACCAGTGTGTATGTCTCCAGCCCGCCGTCACCAGTGTGTATGTCTCCAGCCCCGCCGTCACCAGTGTGTATGTCTCCAGCCCCGCCGTCACCAGTGTGTATGTCTCCAGCCCCGCCGTCACCAGTGTGTATGTCTCCAGCCTTGCCGTCACCAGTGTGTATGTCTCCAGCCCCGCCGTCACCAGTGTGTATGTCTCCAGCCTTGCAGTCACCAGTGTGTATGTCTCCAGCCCCGCCATCACCAGTGTGTATGTCTCCAGCCTTGCCGTCACCAGTGTGTATGTCTCCAGCCCCGCCGTCACCAGTGTGTATGTCTCCAGCCCCGCCGTCACCAGTGTGTATGTCTCCAGCCCCGCCGTCACCAGTGTGTATGTCTCCAGCCCCGCCGTCACCAGTGTGTATGTCTCCAGCCCCGCCGTCACCAGTGTGTATGTCTCCAGCCCCGCCGTCACCAGTGTGTATGTCTCCAGCCTTGCCGTCACCAGTGTGTATGTCTACAGCCCCGCCGTCACCAGTGGGCATGTCTCCAGCCCCGCCATCACTAGTGTGTATGTCTCCAGCCTTGCCGTCACCAGTGTGTATGTCTCCAGCCCCGCCGTCACCAGTGTGTATTAGAGATGAGCGGGTTCGGTTCCTCTGAATCCGAACCCGCCCGAACTTCATGTTTTTTTTCACGGGTCCGAGCGACTCGGATCTTCCCGCCTTGCTCGGTTAACCCGAGCGCGCCCGAACGTCATCATCCCGCTGTCGGATTCTCGCGAGGCTCGGATTCTATCGCGAGACTCGGATTCTATATAAGGAGCCACGCGTCGCCGCCATTTTCACACGTCCATTGAGAGTCATAGGGAGAGGACGTGGCTGGCGTCCTCTCCGTTTAGAGAAGAGAGAGACACAGTAGAGACGAGAGAGACACAGTAGTAGTAATTTTGGGGAGCATTATTAGGAGGAGTACTACTATACTACTATACTACTTGCTGAAGTGATATAGATTAGATAGTGTGACTGTAAGTGTATTGTATTATCTGACTTGTGGGGGAGACACTGACAGTGGGGAGCAGTTAGAGTCTGAGAGCAGGACTCAGGAGTACATATAACGTACAGTGCACACTTTTGCTGCCAGAGTCAGTGCCACACTGCCATTGTTGTGACCACACTGACCACCAGTATAATAATATATTTTGTGATTGTCTGCTTAGGACTCGGAGTACTAGTTGCAAGTTGCAACGTGAGTGACTTGACCACCAGTTTAATAATCAATCACCACCAGTTTAATATATATATATATATATATATATAATTGTATATAACCACCTACCCGTGGTTTTTTTTTTTTTTCATTCTTCTTTATACATACTACTATAGTAGCTTACTGTAGCAGTCTGCGGTGCTGCTGACCTGACAGTGTCCAGCAGGTCCGTCATCAGTCATTACATAATAAATATATATAGTACCTGTCTGGCTGCAGTACTAGTGATATTATATTGATTTCATCTCATTATCAATAATTTATCATCCAGTCTAGACTCTATATTAGCAGCAGACACAGTACGTTAGTCCACGGCTGTAGCTACCTCTGTGTCGGCATTCGGCAGTCCATCCATAATTGTATACCACCTACCCATGGTTTTTTTTTTTTCTTTCTTCTTTGTACATACTACTATAGTATAGTAGCTTACTGTAGCAGTCTGCGGTGCTGCTGAGCTGACAGTGTCCAGCAGGTCCGTCATCAGTCATCATTACCTAATAAATATATTATCTACCTGTCCGGCTGCAGTACTAGTGATATTATATATACATACATATATATATTGATTTCATATCATTATCATCCAGTCTATATTAGCAGCAGACACAGTACGGTAGTCCACGGCTGTAGCTACCTCTGTGTCGGCACTCGGCAGTCCATCCATAATTGTATACCACCTACCCGTGGTTTTTTTTTTCTTTCTTCTTTGTACATACTACTATAGTATAGTAGCTTACTGTAGCAGTCTGCGGTGCTGCTGAGCTGACAGTGTCCAGCAGGTCCGTCATCAGTCATCATTACCTAATAAATATATTATCTACCAGTCCGGCTGCAGTACTAGTGATATTATATATACATACATATATATATTGATTTCATATCATTATCATCCAGTCTATATTAGCAGCAGACACAGTACGGTAGTCCACGGCTGTAGCTACCTCTGTGTCGGCACTCGGCAGTCCATCCATAATTGTATACCACCTACCCGTGGTTTTTTTCTTTTTCTTTCTTCTTTGTACATACTACTATAGTATAGTAGCTTACTATAGCAGTCTGCGGTGCTGCTGAGCTGACAGTGTCCAGCAGGTCCGTCATCAGTCATCATTACCTAATAAATATATTATCTACCTGTCCGGCTGCAGTACTAGTGATATTATATATACATACATATATATATTGATTTCATATCATTATCATCCAGTCTATATTAGCAGCAGACACAGTACGGTAGTCCACGGCTGTAGCTACCTCTGTGTCGGCACTCGGCAGTCCATCCATAAGTATACTAGTATCCATCCATCTCCATTGTTTACCTGAGGTGCCTTTTAGTTGTGCCTATTAAAATATGGAGAACAAAAATGTTGAGGTTCCAAAATTAGGGAAAGATCAAGATCCACTTCCACCTCGTGCTGAAGCTGCTGCCACTAGTCATGGCCGAGACGATGAAATGCCAGCAACGTCGTCTGCCAAGGCCGATGCCCAATGTCATAGTACAGAGCATGTCAAATCCAAAACACCAAATATCAGTAAAAAAAGGACTCCAAAACCTAAAATAAAATTGTCGGAGGAGAAGCGTAAACTTGCCAATATGCCATTTACCACACGGAGTGGCAAGGAACGGCTGAGGCCCTGGCCTATGTTCATGGCTAGTGGTTCAGCTTCACATGAGGATGGAAGCACTCAGCCTCTCGCTAGAAAAATGAAAAGACTCAAGCTGGCAAAAGCAGTAGCACCGCAAAGAACTGTGCGTTCTTCGAAATCCCAAATCCACAAGGAGAGTCCGACTCCAATTGTGTCGGTTGCGATGCCTGACCTTCCCAACACTGGACGTGAATAGCATGCGCCTTCCACCATTTGCACGCCCCCTGCAAGTGCTGGAAGGAGCACCCGCAGTCCAGTTCCTGATAGTCAGATTGAAGATGTCAGTGTTGAAGTACACCAGGATGAGGAGGATATGGGTGTTGCTGGCGCTGGGGAGGAAATTGACCAGGAGGATTCTGATGGTGAGGTGGTTTGTTTAAGTCAGGCACCCGGGGAGACACCTGTTGTCCGTGGGAGGAATATGGCCACTGACATGCCTGGTGAAAATACCAAAAAAATCAGCTCTTCGGTGTGGAAGTATTTCAACAGAAATGCGGACAACAGGTGTCAAGCCGTGTGTTGCCTTTGTCAAGCTGTAATAAGTAGGGGTAAGGACGTTAACCACCTCGGAACATCCTCCCTTATACGTCACCTGCAGCGCATTCATAATAAGTCAGTGACAAGTTCAAAAACTTTGGGTGACAGCGGAAGCAGTCCACTGACCAGTAAATACCTTCCTCTTGTAACCAAGCTCACGCAAACCACCCCACCAACTCCCTCAGTGTCAATTTCCTCCTTCCCCAGGAATGCCAATAGTCCTGCAGGCCATGTCACTGGCAATTCTGACGATTCCTCTCCTGCCTGGGATTCCTCCGATGCATCCTTGCGTGTAACGCCTACTGCTGCTGGCGCTGCTGTTGTTGCTGCTGGGAGTCGATGGTCATCCCAGAGGGGAAGTCGTAAGACCACTTTTACTACTTCCACCAAGCAATTGACTGTCCAACAGTCCTTTGCGAGGAAGATGAAATATCACAGCAGTCATCCTACTGCAAAGCGGATAACTGAGGCCTTGGCATCCTGGGTGGTGAGAAACGTGGTTCCGGTATCCATCATTACTGCAGAGCCAACTAGTGACTTGTTGGAGGTACTGTGTCCCCGGTACCAAATACCATCTAGGTTCCATTTCTCTAGGCAGGCGATACCGAAAATGTACACAGACCTCAGAAAAAGAGTCACCAGTGTCCTAAAAAATGCAGCTGTACCCAATGTCCACTTAACCACGGACATGTGGACAAGTGGAGCAGGGCAGGGTCAGGACTATATGACTGTGACAGCCCACTGGGTAGATGTATGGACTCCCGCCGCAAGAACAGCAGCGGCGGCACCAGTAGCAGCATCTCGCAAACGCCAACTCTTTCCTAGGCAGGCTACGCTTTGTATCACCGGTTTCCAGAATACGCACACAGCTGAAAACCTCTTACGGCAACTGAGGAAGATCATCGCGGAATGGCTTACCCCAATTGGACTCTCCTGTGGATTTGTGGCATCGGACAACGCCAGCAATATTGTGTGTGCATTAAATATGGGCAAATTCCAGCACGTCCCATGTTTTGCACATACCTTGAATTTGGTGGTGCAGAATTATTTAAAAAACGACAGGGGCGTGCAAGAGATGCTGTCGGTGGCCAGAAGAATTGCGGGACACTTTCGGCGTACAGGCACCACGTACAGAAGACTGGAGCACCACCAAAAACTACTGAACCTGCCCTGCCTTCATCTGAAGCAAGAAGTGGTAACGAGGTGGAATTCAACCCTCTATATGCTTCAGAGGTTGGAGGAGCAGCAAAAGGCCATTCAAGCCTATACAATTGAGCACGATATAGGAGGTGGAATGCACCTGTCTCAAGCGCAGTGGAGAATGATTTCAACGTTGTGCAAGGTTCTGATGCCCTTTGAACTTGCCACACGTGAAGTCAGTTCAGACACTGCCAGCCTGAGTCAGGTCATTCCCCTCATCAGGCTTTTGCAGAAGAAGCTGGAGACATTGAAGGAGGAGCTAACACGGAGCGATTCCGCTAGGCATGTGGGACTTGTGGATGGAGCCCTTAATTCGCTTAACAAGGATTCACGGGTGGTTAATCTGTTGAAATCAGAGCACTACATTTTGGCCACCGTGCTCGATCCTAGATTTAAAGCCTACCTTGGATCTCTCTTTCCGGCAGACACAAGTCTGCTGGGGTTGAAAGACCTGCTGGTGAGAAAATTGTCAAGTCAAGCGGAACACGACCTGTCAACATCTCCTCCTTCACATTCTCCCGCAACTGGGGGTGCGAGGAAAAGGCTCAGAATTCCGAGCCCACCCGCTGGCGGTGATGCAGGGCAGTCTGGAGCGACTGCTGATGCTGACATCTGGTCCGGACTGAAGGACCTGACAACGATTACGGACATGTCGTCTACTGTCACTGCATATGATTCTCTCAACATTGAAAGAATGGTGGAGGATTATATGAGTGACCGCATCCAAGTAGGCACGTCACACAGTCCGTACTTATACTGGCAGGAAAAAGAGGCAATTTGGAGGCCCTTGCACAAACTGGCTTTATTCTACCTAAGTTGCCCTCCCACAAGTGTGTACTCCGAAAGAGTGTTTAGTGCCGCCGCTCACCTTGTCAGCAATCGGCGTACGAGGTTACATCCAGAAAATGTGGAGAAGATGATGTTCATTAAAATAAATTATAATCAATTCCTCCGTGGAGACATTGACCAGCAGCAATTGCCTCCACAAAGTACACAGGGAGCTGAGATGGTGGATTCCAGTGGGGACGAATTGATAATCTGTGAGGAGGGGGATGTACACGGTGATATATCGGAGGATGATGATGAGGTGGACATCTTGCCTCTGTAGAGCCAGTTTGTGCAAGGAGAGATTAATTGCTTCTTTTTTGGTGGGGGTCCAAACCAACCCGTCATTTCAGTCACAGTCGTGTGGCAGACCCTGTCACTGAAATGATGGGTCGGTTAAAGTGTGCATGTCCTGTTTATACAACATAAGGGTGGGTGGGAGGGCCCAAGGACAATTCCATCTTGCACCTCTTTTTTCTTTAATTTTTCTTTGCGTCATGTGCTGTTTGTGGAATGTTTTTTGGAAGGGCCATCCTGCGTGACACTGCAGTGCCACTCCTAGATGGGCCCGGTGTTTGTGTCGGCCACTAGGGTCGCTTATCTTACTCACACAGCTACCTCATTGCGCCTCTTTTTTTCTTTGCGTCATGTGCTGTTTGGGGAGGGTTTTTTGGAAGGGCCATCCTGCGTGACACTGCAGTGCCACTCCTAGATGGGCCCGGTATTTGTGTCGGCCACTAGGGTCGCTTATCTTACTCACACAGCTACCTCATTGCGCCTCTTTTTTTCTTTGCGTCATGTGCTGTTTGGGGAGGGTTTTTTGGAAGGGCCATCCTGCGTGACACTGCAGTGCCACTCCTAGATGGGCCCGGTGTTTGTGTCGGCCACTAGGGTCGCTTATCTTACTCACACAGCTACCTCATTGCGCCTCTTTTTTTCTTTGCGTCATGTGCTGTTTGGGGAGGGTTTTTTGGAAGGGCCATCCTGCGTGACACTGCAGTGCCACTCCTAGATGGGCCCGGTATTTGTGTCGGCCACTAGGGTCGCTTATCTTACTCACACAGCTACCTCATTGCGCCTCTTTTTTTCTTTGCGTCATGTGCTGTTTGGGGAGGGTTTTTTGGAAGGGCCATCCTGCGTGACACTGCAGTGCCACTCCTAGATGGGCCCGGTGTTTGTGTCGGCCACTAGGGTCGCTTATCTTACTCACACAGCTACCTCATTGCGCCTCTTTTTTTCTTTGCGTCATGTGCTGTTTGGGGAGGGTTTTTTGGAAGGGCCATCCTGCGTGACACTGCAGTGCCACTCCTAGATGGGCCCGGTGTTTGTGTCGGCCACTAGGGTCGCTTATCTTACTCACACAGCTACCTCATTGCGCCTCTTTTTTTCTTTGCGTCATGTGCTGTTTGGGGAGGGTTTTTTGGAAGGGCCATCCTGCGTGACACTGCAGTGCCACTCCTAGATGGGCCCGGTGTTTGTGTCGGCCACTAGGGTCGCTTATCTTACTCACACAGCTACCTCATTGCGCCTCTTTTTTTCTTTGCGTCATGTGCTGTTTGGGGAGGGTTTTTTTGAAGGACCATCCTGCGTGACACTGCAGTGCCACTCCTAGATGGGCCCGGTGTTTGTGTCGGCCACTAGGGTCGCTTATCTTACTCACACAGCTACCTCATTGCGCCTCTTTTTTTCTTTGCGTGATGTGCTGTTTGGGGAGGGTTTTTTGGAAGGGACATCCTGCGTGACACTTCAGTGCCACTCCTAGATGGGCCCGGTGTTTGTGTCGGCCACTAGGGTCGCTTATCTTACTCACACAGCTACCTCATTGCGCCTCTTTTTTTCTTTGCGTCATGTGCTGTTTGGGGAGGGTTTTTTGGAAGGGACATCCTGCGTGACACTGCAGTGCCACTCCTAGATGGGCCCGGTGTTTGTGTCGGCCACTAGGGTCGCTTATCTTACTCACACAGCTACCTCATTGCGCCTCTTTTTTTCTTTGCGTCATGTGCTGTTTGGGGAGGATTTTTTGGAAGGGACATCCTGCGTGACACTGCAGTGCCACTCCTAGATGGGCCCGGTGTTTGTGTCAGCCACTAGGGTCGCTTATCTTACTCACACAGCTACCTCATTGCGCCTCTTTTTTTCTTTGCGTCATGTGCTGTTTGGGGAGGGTTTTTTGGAAGGGACATCCTGCGTGACACTGCAGTGCCACTCCTAGATGGGCCCGGTGTTTGTGTCGGCCACTAGGGTCGCTTATCTTACTCACACAGCTACCTCATTGCGCCTCTTTTTTTCTTTGCGTCATGTGCTGTTTGGGGAGGGTTTTTTGGAAGGGACATCCTGCGTGACACTGCAGTTCCACTCCTAGATGGGCCCGGTGTTTGTGTCGGCCACTAGGGTCACTTAGCTTAGTCATCCAGCGACCTAGGTGCAAATTTTAGGACTAAATATAATATTGTGAGGTGTGAGGTATTCAGAATAGACTGAAAATGAGTGTAAATTATGGTTTTTGAGGTTAATAATACTTTGGGATCAAAATGACCCCCAAATTCTATGATTTAAGCTGTTTTTTAGTGTTTTTTAAAAAAAAAACACCCGAATCCAAAACACACCCGAATCCGACAAAAAAAATTCGGTGAGGTTTTGCCAAAACGCGGTCGAACCCAAAACACGGCCGCGGAACCGAACCCAAAACCAAAACACAAAACCCGAAAAATTTCAAGTGCACATCTCTAGTGTGTATGTCTCCAGCCTTGCCGTCACCAGTGTGTATGTCTCCAGCCCCGCCGTCACCAGTGGGTATGTCTCCAGCCCCGCCATCACTAGTGTATATGTCTCCAGCCTTGCCGTCACCAGTGTGTATGTCTCCAGCCCCGCCGTCACCAGTGTGTATGTCTACAGCCTTGCCATCACCAGTGTGTGTCTCCAGCCCCGCCGTCACCAGTGTGTATGTCTTCAGCCCCGCCGTCACCAGTGTGTATGTCTCCAGCCTTGCCGTCACCAGTGTGTATGTCTCCAGCCCCGCCGTCACAAGTGGGTATGTCTCCAGCCCCGCCGTCACCAGTGTGTATGTCTCCAGCCTTGCTGTCACCAGTGTGTATGTCTCCAGCCCCGCCGTCACCAGTGTGTATGTCTCCAGCCCCACCGTCACCAGTGTGTATGTCTCCAGCCCACCGTCACCAGTGTGTATGTCTCCAGCCCCGCCGTCACCAGTGTGTATGTCTCCAGCCCTGCCGTCACCGGTGTGTATGTCTCCAGCCCCGCCGTCACCAGTGTGTATGTCTCCAGCCTTGCCGTCACCAGTGTGTATGTCTACAGCCCCGCCGTCACCAGTGGGCATGTCTCCAGCCCCGCCATCACTAGTGTGTATGTCTCCAGCCTTGCCGTCACCAGTGTGTATGTCTCCAGCCCCGCCGTCACCAGTGTGTATTAGAGATGAGCGGGTTCGGTTCCTCTGAATCCGAACCCGCCCGAACTTCATGTTTTTTTTCACGGGTCCGAGCGACTCGGATCTTCCCGCCTTGCTCGGTTAACCCGAGCGCGCCCGAACGTCATCATCCCGCTGTCGGATTCTCGCGAGGCTCGGATTCTATCGCGAGACTCGGATTCTATATAAGGAGCCACGCGTCGCCGCCATTTTCACACGTGCATTGAGAGTCATAGGGAGAGGACGTGGCTGGCGTCCTCTCCGTTTAGAGAAGAGAGAGACACAGTAGAGACGAGAGAGACACAGTAGTAGTAATTTTGGGGAGCATTATTAGGAGGAGTACTACTATACTACTATACTACTTGCTGAAGTGATATAGATTAGATAGTGTGACTGTAAGTGTATTGTATTATCTGACTTGTGGGGGAGACACTGACAGTGGGGAGCAGTTAGAGTCTGAGAGCAGGACTCAGGAGTACATATAACGTACAGTGCACACTTTTGCTGCCAGAGTCAGTGCCACACTGCCATTGTTGTGACCACACTGACCACCAGTATAATAATATATTTTGTGATTGTCTGTTTAGGACTCGGAGTACTAGTTGCAAGTTGCAACGTGAGTGACCTGACCACCAGTTTAATAATCAATCACCACCAGTTTAATATATATATATATATATATATAATTGTATATAACCACCTACCCGTGGTTTTTTTTTTTTTCATTCTTCTTTATACATACTACTATAGTAGCTTACTGTAGCAGTCTGCGGTGCTGCTGACCTGACAGTGTCCAGCAGGTCCGTCATCAGTCATTACATAATAAATATATATAGTACCTGTCCGGCTGCAGTACTAGTGATATTATATTGATTTCATCTCATTATCAATAATTTATCATCCAGTCTAGACTCTATATTAGCAGCAGACACAGTACGTTAGTCCACGGCTGTAGCTACCTCTGTGTCGGCATTCGGCAGTCCATCCATAATTGTATACCACCTACCCATGGTTTTTTTTTTCTTTCTTCTTTGTACATACTACTATAGTATAGTAGCTTACTGTAGCAGTCTGCGGTGCTGCTGAGCTGACAGTGTCCAGCAGGTCCGTCATCAGTCATTACATAATAAATATATATATACCTGTCCGGCTGCAGTACTAGTGATATTATATATACATACATATATATATTGATTTCATATCATTATCATCCAGTCTATATTAGCAGCAGACACAGTACGGTAGTCCACGGCTGTAGCTACCTCTGTGTCGGCACTCGGCAGTCCATCCATAATTGTATACCACCTACCCGTGGTTTTTTTCTTTTTCTTTCTTCTTTGTACATACTACTATAGTATAGTAGCTTACTGTAGCAGTCTGCGGTGCTGCTGAGCTGACAGTGTCCAGCAGGTCCGTCATCAGTCATCATTACCTAATAAATATATTATCTACCTGTCCGGCTGCAGTACTAGTGATATTATATATACATACATATATATATTGATTTCATATCATTATCATCCAGTCTATATTAGCAGCAGACACAGTACGGTAGTCCACGGCTGTAGCTACCTCTGTGTCGGCACTCGGCAGTCCATCCATAAGTATACTAGTATCCATCCATCTCCATTGTTTACCTGAGGTGCCTTTTAGTTGTGCCTATTAAAATATGGAGAACAAAAATGTTGAGGTTCCAAAATTAGGGAAAGATCAAGATCCACTTCCACCTCGTGCTGAAGCTGCTGCCACTAGTCATGGCCGAGACGATGAAATGCCAGCAACGTCGTCTGCCAAGGCCGATGCCCAATGTCATAGTACAGAGCATGTCAAATCCAAAACACCAAATATCAGTAAAAAAAGGACTCCAAAACCTAAAATAAAATTGTCGGAGGAGAAGCGTAAACTTGCCAATATGCCATTTACCACACGGAGTGGCAAGGAACGGCTGAGGCCCTGGCCTATGTTTATGGCTAGTGGTTCAGCTTCACATGAGGATGGAAGCACTCAGCCTCTCGCTAGAAAAATGAAAAGACTCAAGCTGGCAAAAGCAGTAGCACCGCAAAGAACTGTGCGTTCTTCGAAATCCCAAATCCACAAGGAGAGTCCGACTCCAATTGTGTCGGTTGCGATGCCTGACCTTCCCAACACTGGACGTGAAGAGCATGCGCCTTCCACCATTTGCACGCCCCCTGCAAGTGCTGGAAGGAGCACCCGCAGTCCAGTTCCTGATAGTCAGATTGAAGATGTCAGTGTTGAAGTACACCAGGATGAGGAGGATATGGGTGTTGCTGGCGCTGGGGAGGAAATTGACCAGGAGGATTCTGATGGTGAGGTGGTTTGTTTAAGTCAGGCACCCGGGGAGACACCTGTTGTCTGTGGGAGGAATATGGCCACTGACATGCCTGGTGAAAATACCAAAAAAATCAGCTCTTCGGTGTGGAAGTATTTCAACAGAAATGCGGACAACAGGTGTCAAGCTGTGTGTTGCCTTTGTCAAGCTGTAATAAGTAGGGGTAAGGACGTTAACCACCTCGGAACATCCTCCCTTATACGTCACCTGCAGCGCATTCATAATAAGTCAGTGACAAGTTCAAAAACTTTGGGTGACAGCGGAAGCAGTCCACTGACCAGTAAATACCTTCCTCTTGTAACCAAGCTCACGCAAACCACCCCACCAACTCCCTCAGTGTCAATTTCCTCCTTCCCCAGGAATGCCAATAGTCCTGCAGGCCATGTCACTGGCAATTCTGACGATTCCTCTCCTGCCTGGGATTCCTCCGATGCATCCTTGCGTGTAACGCCTACTGCTGCTGGCGCTGCTGTTGTTGCTGCTGGGAGTCGATGGTCATCCCAGAGGGGAAGTCGTAAGACCACTTTTACTACTTCCACCAAGCAATTGACTGTCCAACAGTCCTTTGCGAGGAAGATGAAATATCACAGCAGTCATCCTACTGCAAAGCGGATAACTGAGGCCTTGGCATCCTGGGTGGTGAGAAACGTGGTTCCGGTATCCATCATTACTGCAGAGCCAACTAGAGACTTGTTGGAGGTACTGTGTCCCCGGTACCAAATACCATCTAGGTTCCATTTCTCTAGGCAGGCGATACCGAAAATGTACACAGACCTCAGAAAAAGAGTCACCAGTGTCCTAAAAAATGCAGCTGTACCCAATGTCCACTTAACCACGGACATGTGGACAAGTGGAGCAGGGCAGGGTCAGGACTATATGACTGTGATAGCCCACTGGGTAGATGTATGGACTCCCGCCGCAAGAACAGCAGCGGCGGCACCAGTAGCAGCATCTCGCAAACGCCAACTCTTTCCTAGGCAGGCTACGCTTTGTATCACCGGTTTCCAGAATACGCACACAGTGTTATGATTCCCGTACTCCAGACCAGAGGAGATCTTTATGGCAGAGGTCTGAGTACTGGAAGGATATGCTGGTACGGGAGCAGGAAAGCCTAGTAACCCCTGGCGCCCTAACTCTGTTGTCTCGCCCGTGTTATCAGAAATCCCCTGCGAGACTATGGTTGCTTGAGCCCATGGCAGCCGCGTTCGAAGGGCGGATTATGTCTGCCCAACCCCGATGCCCCCTCAGGTCTTAATGGGAGACAAAGGGAAATCCGAGACAGGGTGATAACAAGGGGCCCTCTGACTAAGCAACCAGGCCAGGGGTTACAAGCTATCTAACTTAAACCAAAAGTATGTGCGGACAAACCGCCAGGGAAAAGGACAACCAAAGATCCACTGATCCGTTACTCCTATCCAGCACCGCTGGATACCAGAGTGGATTTGTGGGAGCGGAATCCTCCGCAAAAGCTCCAGAACACAATAAACTAAATAATAAATAGTAGCGGTCAAGCCGCAACACACGGCTACGCCGCGACTCACGAACACCACAGGATGTTAAAGGTGCTCGGTCGGACTCCAGGAATAGATGACAAATTCCGAGTACTGGATCACTGAGGACAGGAACAACCGGGTTGAGCAGGACTGGAAACTCTCTGTAACTGACACAGCAAACAGGAAGCTATCACCGGCGTCTGTGAGAAGTCCTGAGAGTGCTTAAATTTGGGAGCCCTCCAATCATGATCCAGACAGGGTAATCACATAATGATGCCGTGCAGCTGCATGCTGCACGGCCAGAATACACAAGCACTGATTAATTAAGACCCAGCAACGGGGAACGCGGTCTGACCGTGGCGTCCCCGTTGCTAGGGTCTGAGCGGCTCCGTGCGCCCGGCGTCTAGCGTTGCTAGGGAGCCGGCGGCTGTCTGCCTGCGGCGTCCCTAGTTGCTAGGCGCCGGGCCGCACTGACGGGCGGACCCTCGGCGCCTAACAGTACCCCCCCCCTTGAGGAGGGGTCAAGGAACCCCTAAGGCCAGGTTTCTGAGGAAATTCTCGAAAAAATGCCCTTTTGAGCCTCGGGGCATGGAGATCCTCATCCAGGACCCAAGACCTTTCTTCTGGACCATAACCTCTCCAATGTACCAAAAAATAAAGCCGACCCCGGGACAACTTGGAATCGAGAACCTTCTCCACTAAGAACTCCTGCTGACCCTGTACATCTATTGGTGATTTCCCCTGAGAGATCTTGCGAGGAAATCTACTTGACGAAACATATGGTTTTAACAAGGAGCAATGGAAGGTATTTCCGATCCGTAAAGTTTTTGGTAAACGTAACCGGAAAGCCACTGGATTGACTTTTTTGATAATATGAAATGGTCCAATTAATTTAGGACCCAATCTGGCTGAGGTTTGTCGAAGTTTAATGTTGCGAGTCGACAACCATACCCTATCTCCAACTTTAAAAGTGCACGGCCGCCGGAGCCTGTCAGAAAAATTTTTCTCCCGAAATGCCGCTTTTCTGAGAGCCAGGTGCACTTTTCTCCAAATGAGTTTGAGATGAGAGGTCAAGGTCAGTGAGGAGACAGAGGAATGTTGAAAAAAGGAATTAGCTCTGGGGTGAAAACCAAAAACTGTAAAAAATGGAGATACATTGGTGGAGGAATGACAGGCATTGTTGTAAGCAAACTCTGTAAACGGAAGAAACTCAGACCAGTCATTTTGGAGTTTGGCCGAGTACAAACGCAAATATTGTTTTAATGATTGATTAACTCGCTCAGTCTGCCCGTTGGATTGGGGATGGTAGCCAGACGTTAAAGATAATTTCATCTTTAATGAGGCACAAAAAGACTTCCAAAATTGTGCAATGAATTGTGGACCCCGATCAGAAACAATATCAGTGGGTAACCCATGGAGTCTGAAAACATGGCGGAGGAACAAGACTGCCAATCCCTGGGCAGATGGCAATCGGGGAAGAGCAATGAAATGGGCCATTTTGCTAAAACGGTCCACTACCACCCATATGACTCGGCATCCGGCTGACAGAGGGAGGTCCACCACAAAATCCATGGAAATATGAGACCATGGCCTAAGAGGAACATTCAAGGGCATAAGTTGACCGATAGGCAAGGAACGGGGAACCTTATGCTGTGCACAGACCTGACAAGAAAAAACAAACTCCTTAATGTCTTTGGAAAGACCAGGCCACCATACCGAGCGGGAAACTAATTCAAAAGTTTTAGCGATCCCCGGATGCCCGGCAACCTTGCTATCATGAAACTCCGTCAAAACCGTTGCTCTCAAAAACTCGGGGACAAAAAGACGACCAGCAGGAGTATTTCCAGGAGCTTGATGTTGAAGCTGCTTTAACTGGGTAAATAAATCTTGTGTGAGACCTGCCCGAATGACTGAAGACGGAAGTATGGGAGTAACAGGACTGTTGTCTTGAACTGGAAGAAAACTGCTTGACAGGGCATCTGCCTTGGTATTCTTGGAACCTGGCCTGAAGGTGATAATGAACTTGAAATGAGTAAAAAATAAAGCCCAACGAGCTTGCCGGGCATTCAGCCGTTTAGCTGATTCAATGTATTGAAGATTTTTGTGATCAGTCAAAACTGAAATGGTATGAGTGGCTCCTTCAAGCCAATGCCTCCACTCCTCAAAAGCCCATTTAATAGCCAGTAATTCCCGGTTACCAACATCGTAGTTGGATTCAGCAGATGAGAATTTCCTGGACATAAAGGCACAAGGATGTAATTCTAGGGAATCCGGATCCTTCTGAGATAGGATAGCCCCTACTCCAACCTCCGAGGCATCAACCTCAACAATGAAAGGCAATTCTGGGTTGGGATGTCTGAGGACCGGGGCTGAGACAAAGGCTTGTTTCAAGGCCTGAAAAGATAACTCCGCTTCACGTGACCAGTTGGTAGGATCTGCTCCCTTTTTAGTCAGTGCCACAATGGGAGCAACTAGGTCAGAGAAAGAGTGAATAAATCTTCTATAGTAATTCGCAAACCCTAAAAAGCGCTGAATTGCTTTTAAATTGGTGGGTTGCGCCCAACTAAGGATGGCTTGGAGCTTCTTTGGTTCCATACAGAATCCCCGAGGGGAAATAATGTACCCTAAAAAGGATACCTCCGTGACATGAAATTCACACTTCTCCAGCTTGGCATATAGGTGATTTTCACGTAATTTTTTTAGAACCTGACGCACCTGGGTAACATGTTGTTCAATAGAGTCAGAATATATCAAAATATCGTCTAAGTAGACTACAACGAATCTTCCAAGAAATTCACGGAGCACATCGTTAATGAGATCCTGGAAAACTGCCGGAGCGTTGGACAGGCCGAATGGCATAACCAGATACTCATAGTGGCCTGATTGAGTACTGAATGCCGTTTTCCACTCATCCCCTGACTTGATTCTGATGAGGTTATATGCTCCTCTCAGGTCAATCTTAGAAAAAATCACAGCCGAACGTAGCTGATCAAAGAGGACAGAAATCAGCGGCAAAGGGTAAGTATTCTTTACTGAGATTTTATTCAAGGCTCTAAAGTCAATGCAAGGTCTGAGTGATCCATCCTTCTTCTCCACGAAGAAGAAGCCTGCACTTAAAGGGGATTTAGATGGCCTGATAAATCCTTTCCCTAGGCTTTCTTTAACATACTCATTCATGGCCACAGTTTCAGGTCCGGACAATGCATATAACCTTCCCTTAGGCAAAGTGGCACCAGGAATTAACTCGATAGCACAATCATAAGGCCTATGGGGAGGCAGAATATCCGCATTGCCCTTGGAAAATACATCAACAAAATCCTGGTATTCCACAGGAATGGGTGTGGGAATGACAGCAGCTATTCTGATGGGAAGCGTAATACATTCCTTATTACAGATGGTACCCCATTGTAAGATCTCCCCCGACTGCCAATCAATGATGGGATTATGAAAGGCCAGCCAAGGGTGACCCAGAACCACAGGAACTGCTGGGCAATGGGTAAGGAAAAACTCAATCTTTTCAGAATGCAGAGCTCCTACCGAAAGTAGAACAGGAGGTGTACAGAGAGAAATAACCCCATTGGACAAGGGACTCCCATCTAAACCATGCATGGTGATACACCTACCCAAGGCTAACTGAGGAATACCTAAGGCCTTAGCCCATGTTAAATCCATAAAGTTCCCTGCAGCTCCACTGTCCACAAAAGCCGAGACCGAGGAACAGAGGCTGCCAAAGGAAACTTTAGCTGGAACCAACAGTGAATTATTTGAGGAGATAAGCTGCAGACCAAAGTGAACCCCCTCACAACTCACTTGGTCGAGGCGTTTCCCGACTTGTTCGGACAACTATGGGCAAAATGTCCCTTACCCCCACAGTATAAACAAAGACCAGAATTTTGCCTTCTGGTTCTTTCTTCAGGAGACAGTTTGGAGAGGCCTATCTGCATGGGCTCCTCTATGTCCACAGGAATGGAAAAAACACAAGGAGAAGACCCGACAGATGCTCCTTTTTCAGCCCTCCGCTCTCTGAGACGACGATCAATCTTAATAGAGAGCTCCATGAGTTTATCGAGAGTCTCAGGAGCGGGATACTGAAGGAGACTGTCTTTTATAGACTCGGATAAGCCGAGGCGAAACTGACTGCGCAGGGCTGGGTCATTCCATCCACAGTCATTCGACCAACGGCGAAACTCCGTACAATAAATCTCTGCGGGATTCCTACCCTGTCTGAGAGCACGCAACTGACTCTCGGCGGATGCCTCTCTATCAGGGTCGTCATACAATAGCCCTAAAGACCCCAGAAAGGCGTCTACAGACAATAAAGCCGGATCGTCTGTCTTTAAGCCAAAAGCCCAGGTCTGAGGATCCCCCTGTAGCAAAGAAATAATAATTCCTACCCGCTGAGATTCCGTACCTGAGGAGACTGGTCTTAAACGAAAATACAGTTTACAAGACTCTTTAAAATTAAAAAACTGCTTTCTATCCCCAGAAAAACGGTCAGGCAGATGCATTTTTGGTTCAGGAATGACCCTCGGGGAAGTCCGTAACAGATCTTCCTGTGACCTCACCCGAAGGGACAGATCTTGAACCATCTGAGTAAGCTCTTGAATCTGGCTAACAAAAAGCTGGCCAGGATTTGGCCCAACACCGGAGGGATTCATGAGGCTGACAAATCTCCCAACAGAATAAGGGAAAAAATTAACTCCTGTTTAATTTTAAATTTTAGTTGGGCCGGTGATAATGTTATGATTCCCGTACTCCAGACCAGAGGAGATCTTTATGGCAGAGGTCTGAGTACTGGAAGGATATGCTGGTACGGGAGCAGGAAAGCCTAGTAACCCCTGGCGCCCTAACTCCGTTGTCTCGCCCGTGTTATCAGAAATCCCCTGCGAGACTATGGTTGCTTGAGCCCATGGCAGCCGCGTTCGAAGGGCGGATTATGTCTGCCCAACCCCGATGCCCCCTCAGGTCTTAATGGGAGACAAAGGGAAATCCGAGACAGGGTGATAACAAGGGGCCCTCTGACTAAGCAACCAGGCCAGGGGTTACAAGCTATCTAACTTAAACCAAAAGTATGTGCGGACAAAACGCCAGGGAAAAGGACAACCAAAGATCCACTGATCCGTTACTCCTATCCAGCACCGCTGGATACCAGAGTGGATTTGTGGGAGCGGAATCCTCCGCAAAAGCTCCAGAACACAATAAACTAAATAATAAATAGTAGCGGTCAAGCCGCAACACACGGCTACGCCGCGACTCACGAACACCACAGGATGTTAAAGGTGCTCGGTCGGACTCCAGGAATAGATGACAAATTCCGAGTACTGGATCACTGAGGACAGGAACAACCGGGTTGAGCAGGACTGGAAACTCTCTATAACTGACACAGCAAACAGGAAGCTATCACCGGCGTCTGTGAGAAGTCCTGAGAGTGCTTAAATTTGGGAGCCCTCCAATCATGATCCAGACAGGGTAATCACATAATGATGCCGTGCAGCTGCATGCTGCACGGCCAGAATACACAAGCACTGATTAATTAAGACCCAGCAACGGGGAACGCGGTCTGACCGTGGCGTCCCCGTTGCTAGGGTCTGAGCGGCTCCGTGCGCCCGGCGTCTAGCGTTGCTAGGGAGCCGGCGGCTGTCTGCCTGCGGCGTCCCTAGTTGCTAGGCGCCGGGCCGCACTGACGGGCGGACCCTCGGCGCCTAACACACAGCTGAAAACCTCTTACGGCAACTGAGGAAGATCATCGCGGAATGGCTTACCCCAATTGGACTCTCCTGTGGATTTGTGGCATCGGACAACGCCAGCAATATTGTGTGTGCATTAAATATGGGCAAATTCCAGCACGTCCCATGTTTTGCACATACCTTGAATTTGGTGGTGCAGAATTATTTAAAAAACGACAGGGGCGTGCAAGAGATGCTGTCGGTGGCCAGAAGAATTGCGGGACACTTTCGGCGTACAGGCACCACGTACAGAAGACTGGAGCACCACCAAAAACTACTGAACCTGCCCTGCCTTCATCTGAAGCAAGAAGTGGTAACGAGGTGGAATTCAACCCTCTATATGCTTCAGAGCTTGGAGGAGCAGCAAAAGGCCATTCAAGCCTATACAATTGAGCACGATATAGGAGGTGGAATGCACCTGTCTCAAGCGCAGTGGAGAATGATTTCAACGTTGTGCAAGGTTCTGATGCCCTTTGAACTTGCCACACGTGAAGTCAGTTCAGACACTGCCAGCCTGAGTCAGGTCATTCCCCTCATCAGGCTTTTGCAGAAGAAGCTGGAGACATTGAAGGAGGAGCTAACACGGAGCGATTCCGCTAGGCATGTGGGACTTGTGGATGGAGCCCTTAATTCGCTTAACAAGGATTCACGGGTGGTCAAACTGTTGAAATCAGAGCACTACATTTTGGCCACCGTGCTCGATCCTAGATTTAAAGCCTACCTTGGATCTCTCTTTCCGGCAGACGCAAGTCTGCTGGGGTTGAAAGACCTGCTGGTGAGAAAATTGTCAAGTCAAGCGGAACGCGACCTGTCAACATCTCCTCCTTCACATTCTCCCGCAACTGGGGGTGCGAGGAAAAGGCTCAGAATTCCGAGCCCACCCGCTGGCGGTGATGCAGGGCAGTCTGGAGCGACTGCTGATGCTGACATCTGGTCCGGACTGAAGGACCTGACAACGATTACGGACATGTCGTCTACTGTCACTGCATATGATTCTCTCAACATTGAAAGAATGGTGGAGGATTATATGAGTGACCACATCCAAGTAGGCACGTCACACAGTCCGTACTTATACTGGCAGGAAAAAGAGGCAATTTGGAGGCCCTTGCACAAACTGGCTTTATTCTACCTAAGTTGCCCTCCCACAAGTGTGTACTCCGAAAGAGTGTTTAGTGCCGCCGCTCACCTTGTCAGCAATCGGCGTACGAGGTTACATCGAGAAAATGTGGAGAAGATGATGTTCATTAAAATGAATTATAATCAATTCCTCCGTGGAGACATTGACCAGCAGCAATTGCCTCCACAAAGTACACAGGGAGCTGAGATGGTGGATTCCAGTGGGGACGAATTGATAATCTGTGAGGAGGGGGATGTACACGGTGATATATCGGAGGATGATGATGAGGTGGACATCTTGCCTCTGTAGAGCCAGTTTGTGCAAGGAGAGATTAATTGCTTCTTTTTTGGTGGGGGTCCAAACCAACCCGTCATTTCAGTCACAGTCGTGTGGCAGACCCTGTCACTGAAATGATGGGTCGGTTAAAGTGTGCATGTCCTGTTTATACAACATAAGGGTGGGTGGGAGGGCCCAAGGACAATTCCATCTTGCACCTCTTTTTTCTTTAATTTTTCTTTGCGTCATGTGCTGTTTGTGGAATGTTTTTTGGAAGGGCCATCCTGCGTGACACTGCAGTGCCACTCCTAGATGGGCCCGGTGTTTGTGTCGGCCACTAGGGTCGCTTATCTTACTCACACAGCTACCTCATTGCGCCTCTTTTTTTCTTTGCGTCATGTGCTGTTTGGGGAGGGTTTTTTGGAAGGGCCATCCTGCGTGACACTGCAGTGCCACTCCTAGATGGGCCCGGTGTTTGTGTCGGCCACTAGGGTCGCTTATCTTACTCACACAGCTACCTCATTGCACCTCTTTTTTTCTTTGCGTCATGTGCTGTTTGGGGAGGGTTTTTTGGAAGGGCCATCCTGCGTGACACTGCAGTGCCACTCCTAGATGGGCCCGGTGTTTGTGTCGGCCACTAGGGTCGCTTATCTTACTCACACAGCTACCTCATTGCGCCTCTTTTTTTCTTTGCGTCATGTGCTGTTTGGGGAGGGTTTTTTGGAAGGGCCATCCTGCGTGACACTGCAGTGCCACTCCTAGATGGGCCCGGTGTTTGTGTCGGCCACTAGGGTCGCTTATCTTACTCACACAGCTACCTCATTGCGCCTCTTTTTTTCTTTGCGTCATGTGCTGTTTGGGGAGGGTTTTTTGGAAGGGCCATCCTGCGTGACACTGCAGTGCCACTCCTAGATGGGCCCGGTGTTTGTGTCGGCCACTAGGGTCGCTTATCTTACTCACACAGCTACCTCATTGCGCCTCTTTTTTTCTTTGCGTCATGTGCTGTTTGGGGAGGGTTTTTTGGAAGGGCCATCCTGCGTGACACTGCAGTGCCACTCCTAGATGGGCCCGGTGTTTGTGTCGGCCACTAGGGTCGCTTATCTTACTCACACAGCTACCTCATTGCGCCTCTTTTTTCTTTGCGTCATGTGCTGTTTGGGGAGGGTTTTTTGGAAGGACCATCCTGCGTGACACTGCAGTGCCACTCCTAGATGGGCCCGGTGTTTGTGTCGGCCACTAGGGTCGCTTATCTTACTCACACAGCTACCTCATTGCGCCTCTTTTTTTCTTTGCGTCATGTGCTGTTTGGGGAGGGTTTTTTGGAAGGGACATCCTGCGTGACACTGCAGTGCCACTCCTAGATGGGCCCGGTG
This sequence comes from Pseudophryne corroboree, assembly GCF_028390025.1. Lineage (NCBI taxonomy): Eukaryota > Metazoa > Chordata > Amphibia > Anura > Myobatrachidae > Pseudophryne > Pseudophryne corroboree. The sequence goes on from NC_086448.1 coordinate 688,418,346, forward strand.
TTTGTGTCGGCCACTAGGGTCGCTTATCTTACTCACACAGCTACCTCATTGCGCCTCTTTTTTTCTTTGCGTCATGTGCTGTTTGGGGAGGGTTTTTTGGAAGGGACATCCTGCGTGACACTGCAGTGCCACTCCTAGATGGGCCCGGTGTTTGTGTCGGCCACTAGGGTCGCTTATCTTACTCACACAGCTACCTCATTGCGCCTCTTTTTTTCTTTGCGTCATGTGCTGTTTGGGGAGGATTTTTTGGAAGGGACATCCTGCGTGACACTGCAGTGCCACTCCTAGATGGGCCCGGTGTTTGTGTCGGCCACTAGGGTCGCTTATCTTACTCACACAGCTACCTCATTGCGCCTCTTTTTTCTTTGCGTCATGTGCTGTTTGGGGAGGGTTTTTTGGAAGGGACATCCTGCGTGACACTGCAGTGCCACTCCTAGATGGGCCCGGTGTTTGTGTCGGCCACTAGGGTCGCTTATCTTACTCACACAGCTACCTCATTGCGCCTCTTTTTTTCTTTGCGTCATGTGCTGTTTGGGGAGGGTTTTTTGGAAGGGACATCCTGCGTGACACTGCAGTTCCACTCCTAGATGGGCCCGGTGTTTGTGTCGGCCACTAGGGTCGCTTAGCTTAGTCATCCAGCGACCTAGGTGCAAATTTTAGGACTAAAAATAATATTGTGAGGTGTGAGGTATTCAGAATAGACTGAAAATGAGTGTAAATTATGGTTTTTGAGGTTAATAATACTTTGGGATCAAAATGACCCCCAAATTCTATGATTTAAGCTGTTTTTTAGTGTTTTTTAAAAAACACACCCGAATCCGACAAAAAAAATTCGGTGAGGTTTTGCCAAAACGCGGTCGAACCCAAAACACGGCCGCGGAACCGAACCCAAAACCAAAACACAAAACCCGAAAAATTTCAAGTGCACATCTCTAGTGTGTATGTCTCCAGCCTTGCCGTCACCAGTGTGTATGTCTCCAGCCCCGCCGTCACCAGTGGGTATGTCTCCAGCCCCGCCATCACTAGTGTATATGTCTCCAGCCTTGCCGTCACCAGTGTGTATGTCTCCAGCCCCGCCGTCACCAGTGTGTATGTCTACAGCCTTGCCATCACCAGTGTGTATGTCTCCAGCCTTGCCGTCACCAGTGTGTATGTGTCCAGCCCCGCCGTCACTAGTGGGTATGTCTCCAGCCCCGCCGTCACCAGTGTGTATGTCTCCAGCCTTGCTGTCACCAGTGTGTATGTCTCCAGCCCCGCCGTCACCAGTGGGTATGTCTCCAGCCCCGCCATCACTAGTGTATATGTCTCCAGCCTTGCCGTCACCAGTGTGTATGTCTCCAGCCCCGCCGTCACCAGTGTGTATGTCTACAGCCTTGCCATCACCAGTGTGTATGTCTCCAGCCCCGCCGTCACCAGTGTGTATGTCTTCAGCCCCGCCGTCACCAGTGTGTATGTCTCCAGCCTTGCCGTCACCAGTGTGTATGTGTCCAGCCCCGCCGTCACAAGTGGGTATGTCTCCAGCCCTGCCGTCACCAGTGTGTATGTCTCCAGCCTTGCTGTCACCAGTGTGTATGTCTCCAGCCCCGCCGTCACCAGTGTGTATGTCTCCAGCCCCACCGTCACCAGTGTGTATGTCTCCAGCCCACCGTCACCAGTGTGTATGTCTCCAGCCCCGCCGTCACCAGTGTGTATGTCTCCAGCCCTGCCGTCACCGGTGTGTATGTCTCCAGCCCCGCCGTCACCAGTGTATATGTCTCCAGCCCCGCCGTCACCAGTGTGTATGTCTCCAGCCTTGCCGTCACCAGTGTGTATGTCTCCAGCCCCGCTGTCACCAGTGTGTATGTCTCCAGCCTTGCTGTCACCAGTGTGTATGTATCCAGCCCCGCCGTCACCAGTGTGTATGTCTCCAGCCCCGCCGTCACCAGTGTGTATGTCTCCAGCCCCGCCGTCACCAGTGTGTATGTCTCCAGCCCCGCCGTCACCAGTGTGTATGTCTCCAGCCCCGCCGTCACCAGTGTGTATGTCTCCAGCCTTGCCGTCACCAGTGGGTATGTCTCCAGCCCCGCCGTCACCAGTGGGTATGTCTCCAGCCCCGCCGTCACCAGTGTGCATGTCTCCTGCCTTGCCGTCACCAGTGTGTATGTCTCCAGCCCCGCCGTCACCAGTGTGTATGTCTCCAGCCTTGCCGTCACCAGTGGGATTGTCTCCAGCCCCGCCGTCACCAGTGTGTATGTCTCCAGCCCCGCCGTCACCAGTGTGTATGTCTCCAGCCTTGCCGTCACCAGTGTGTATGTCTCCAGCCCCGCCGTCACCAGTGTGTATGTCTCCAGCCCCGCCGTCACCAGTGTGTATGTCTCCAGCCCCGCTGTCACCAGTGTGTATGTCTCCAGCCCCGCCATCACCAGTGTGTATGTCTCTAGCCTCGCCGTCACCAGTGTGTATGTCTCCAGCCCCGCCGTCACCAGTGTGTATGTCTCCAGCCCACCGTCACCAGTGTGTATGTCTCCAGCCCCGCCGTCACCAGTGTGTATGTCTCCAGCCCTGCCGTCACCGGTGTGTATGTCTCCAGCCCCGCCGTCACCAGTGTATATGTCTCCAGCCCCGCCGTCACCAGTGTGTATGTCTCCAGCCTTGCCGTCACCAGTGTGTATGTCTCCAGCCCCGCTGTCACCAGTGTGTATGTCTCCAGCCTTGCTGTCACCAGTGTGTATGTATCCAGCCCCGCCGTCACCAGTGTGTATGTCTCCAGCCCCGCCGTCACCAGTGTGTATGTCTCCAGCCCCGCCGTCACCAGTGTGTATGTCTCCAGCCCCGCCGTCACCAGTGTGTATGTCTCCAGCCCCGCCGTCACCAGTGTGTATGTCTCCAGCCTTGCCGTCACCAGTGGGTATGTCTCCAGCCCCGCCGTCACCAGTGGGTATGTCTCCAGCCCCGCCGTCACCAGTGTGCATGTCTCCTGCCTTGCCGTCACCAGTGTGTATGTCTCCAGCCCCGCCGTCACCAGTGTGTATGTCTCCAGCCTTGCCGTCACCAGTGGGATTGTCTCCAGCCCCGCCGTCACCAGTGTGTATGTCTCCAGCCCCGCCGTCACCAGTGTGTATGTCTCCAGCCTTGCCGTCACCAGTGTGTATGTCTCCAGCCCCGCCGTCACCAGTGTGTATGTCTCCAGCCCCGCCGTCACCAGTGTGTATGTCTTCAGCCCCGCCGTCACCAGTGTGTATGTCTCCAGCCTTGCCGTCACCAGTGTGTATGTCTCCAGCCCCGCCGTCACCAGTGTGTATGTCTCCAGCCCCGCTGTCACCAGTGTGTATGTCTCCAGCCCCGCCATCACCAGTGTGTATGTCTCTAGCCTCGCCGTCACCAGTGTGTATGTCTCCTGCCCCGCCGTCACCAGTGTGTATGTCTCCAGCCCGCCGTCACCAGTGTGTTTGCCTCGCCGTCACCAGTGTGTATGTCTCCAGCCCCGCCGTCACCAGTGTGTATGTCTCCAGCCCGCCGTCACCAGTGTGTATGTCTCCAGCCCGCCGTCACCAGTGTGTATGTCTCCAGCCCAACCCACCCACCCTGTCACCAGTCTGTATGTTTCATCACCCCCCTCTGCCTGCAGTGTTTATGTCTCCATATCCCCCCCCAGTCATCAGTGTGTCTGTATCATCTTTGTGCGTGTCTGTCACTTGTTTTCCTTCTTACATTGGCATGTGTCTCAAATTACTCCTCTCATTATATCTGTCCCACCATCTACAGATGTGTTCTTATTCATTGTTGCTGCAGGAGGCATGACGTGGCCTCCCACGTCCGCTGGCTCCTACCCGCTACATCATGCTGTACAGCACCATGCAGCAGGCAAAGATATGGAAGAACACATCTTGATTTCTACAATTTATCCTCCACCACCCACCTTTCCCCTGTGTCCTTCACAAACCACTTTTCCTCTTACCCGGCTTCTCCTTCTGCCACCCCTTTTCTTCTTTGACTTGTCCCTTCTTCACCCCTAACCTTTTTCCTCCTTTTCTGATGAAGGCGATGGAGTCCAGCTGACCGACTATCGGAAGGGGCGAGGAGAAACTCTGAAGACAGCAGGTAAACACAATCTTCTGTGTCCCTATACCCTGCTGTCACTGGCGAATATCCTGATGGCAGTATCATTTGCCAGTTTTCGCCAGTGAAGCTTCCCATATGAATTGTATAAGTAATTTATAGTGTAAAACCTGTTATTGCAAATGAAAAGCAAAATATTTTTATCAGCAATTAAAGGTTTTACTCTAAGTAAATATAGATTTTGATGCTCCTTAGTGGAATAAATTATATACATAGATAAAGTTAAATCACTATGTAGTTTCTGCATAATTTTATGAAGAACCGCCTTGACAAATAGGCCCCAAAGCACTTTAACTTTAGTTGTGTATAATATAATTTATTCCACTAAGGTACGCAAAAATCTATATTTGCTTACAAAAAAATTAGGCTCGGGCCGGCCCTGACCACCAGCCCAACTCCCTCCCTGCCACCCGAAATAACATCACCCCTGACCTCAGCCGGCCGACAGAAGCCCCTACCATGCCGGCCAAGAACTACCTCAATGACGTGAGATTGTCACGAACCGGTTTCTCACCTCTGCGGGTTCTGGGATTCATCCGTTGCCAGTGCGGTTGCTCGCGGTGCTGTGCGCCCGTGTGGGGACGCGGCGTGATCAGTGGCACAGGTAATGCAGAGTCTGGGAACTGGGAGTGCGGGGACCAAATGGCCTAAGGCACTGCGGTGTGTCTGCTGTATAGGAGGTGGCCATGTTGGAGACCAAATAGGTAATACAGAGCACTTGTGAAAACACCTGTGGGCAGGGGTAAGCCAATCCCGTGCTTGTGCTGCCTTTAAGTAGGCTGGGATCATGTTACTCTGGGCCAGTGCTTTGTTGTATCAATGCTGTGCTCTAGCTCTAAGCTCTCTCCGTGCATTCCTGTGTGATTCCCGTGGTCCAGATATCGCCTCCGTTCCCAGAGGTCCGTCTGCAGCCTTCACTGCTGAAAGATCCACCGGCTCTCTGCTGTGCTGTCAGTTAATTGCACACCTACTGGAAACAGTTGAATTCCCAGAGTCTTGCATGAGGTTACCTTGTCTGTCTACCATACAAAGTTTGGAGGATTCCATTTCCCTCAGCTGTTCGTTTGTTCAACTCTGCATTTAACCCATTCATCACCTTGTCATCTACTACAGTTTCACAGTGATCTCCGGAACCCGCAAGTAACCCAATTCAGTACTTTATATTTGCTATGTTGTCATAACAAGGATAATTCTTCACAGTCTCTCAGTTAACTCTCAAAACTCCATTGCAAATCCTTACAGTTATTTCTTCATGTCTGCATTATCCAGTTAATCACATTCTGCAGTTCAGCATCAAAGCTTGTTTATATTTGGACAACTCAACATTTATTCATCAGCTTGTTTTTGCATACAGTACCATGAACATTTCTTTTATTTGTCTTTGAGATTTATCCTGCATATTATTTCTGCCATTCCTGCAATACTTCAGTATGATATGATGATTAACAAACTTGTCATTTAACTCTTTACTGGAATTGTTAATTTCAATAAATATATAGAACGGAACTTTCTTCGTCCTCCCTGCTTTCGTCATACCCCAGCACCTACACCTGTGGTTGGTCCCGGGTTAACGGATTCACAAAAACACCCGGACCTGACAGTAAGCACTGGCCCCATGGATCCGTCAAGTGACCAATTCGCAGGAGGCGGTGCTACGTCAGATATCCTTTCCCGTCTGGAAAACCAGGAGTCTATACAGACACAAATAGTGCAGTTTATGCAAACTTTGGCAGACCGTTTAGAGACTCTTCATACGGCTATTAAAACGTCTCAAGTCCAGATTCCAACTCCGGTTGTCCCAGTAACCACTACAGCTTCTCCTGTGACGCTGCCTACGTCCCGCTTGCAGTTACCCTCTCCGAGTAAGTTTGACGGAACTCCAAAACTTTGCAGAGGATTCCTGAATCAATGCGAGATCCAGTTCGAACTGTTATCCGCTAGTTTCCCATCAGCTCGTTCTAAGGTTGCATATATTATTGCCCTCCTCTCCGGTCAGGCTCTGGAGTGGGCATCACCATTATGGGAAAGAGGTGATCCTATCCTCTCTAATTACAAGGAGTTCGTATCATCCTTCCGGAGAATCTTTGACGAACCAGGCAGGACCACCTCAGCATCTTTGGAGATTCTCCATCTACGTCAAAGTTTACGTCCTGTCAGTCAATATATTATTCAGTTTCGCACGTTGTCTTCAGAGTTAAACTGGAATGAGGAGGCCCTGATCGCCGCGTTTTGGAATGGACTTTCAGAGAGAATCAAGGATGATTTAACTATCCGGGATGTGCCAACTAAACTGGATGAATTGATTTCTCTCTGTAACAAACTTGACCTATGTTACAGGGAGCGAAGTTTAGAGAAATCCAGGGCAGAGCGATCCAGTCCACGTTATCATCCTTGGCCTCGACAAGATTCTTCATCACAGTCTCCGGTAACGACAGAAGAACCTATGCAGATTGGGCGCTCTCGCCTCACAGAGGAGGAACGACTTCGTCGTCGACAGGGTAACCTCTGCATGTACTGTGGGTCCTCCGAACATTTAGTTAAATTCTGCAAACTCCGACCGGGAAACTCTCGCCTCCTAGCTTATTCAAGAGAGGTTAAGCTAGGAGTTACTTTAGAATCACGTTCTGGGAAAGAGCCAACCTTGTCCATTAAATTAGAAGTTCCAAGTTCTACAGTGAAAGTTTCAGCTCTCCTAGATTCCGGGGCAGCCGAGAACTTCATCTCCTCAGCCTTTGTCATACGGTCTAAAGTTCAAACCATGCCTCTGGAAGCAGCAGTTGCTGTTACAGCAGTGGAGGGAAGTCGAATTCCAGATGGTATAATTACTCATCGAACCGTATGTCTCAAGATGAAAGTTGGTGTGCTCCATTCCGAATACCTCTCCTTCTAAGTGATTCCCAAAGCCTCTCAAGATGTGATACTTGGTTTACCTTGGCTGCAGAAACATAATCCTCAACTTAATTGGCAAACCATGGAAGTCCTTTCGTGGGGTAAATCTTGTACCAAGGACTGTGTAGCTTCAATTGTACCTCTCCGGTCAATTAGCCTTCTCGATCTACCTCCGGTGTATCAATCCTTTGCGGATGTTTCCAGTAAACAAGCAGCAGACTCTCTACCTCCTCATCGCGAATGGGACTGCCCAGTCGTCCTGGTTCCGGGCAAAACCCCTCCTAGGGGACAAATTTATCCGCTATCCATCCCAGAGACGCAAGCTATCCGAGATTGGTCCACTCCTACAACTCTCAAGGGGATTCAGCGATTTCTTGGCTTTGCTAATTTCTATAGGAGATTCATTAAGAATTATTCTACGTTAGCTGCTCCCATCACAGCCCTAACTCGCAAGGGAGCAAATCCTACGAACTGGTCTTCTGAAGCAATCAAAGCCTTCTCTGATTTAAAGCAAGCCTTTGTGTCAGCCCCCATTCTTCGACAGCCTGATTTGAATCGTCCCTTTCTACTAGAGGTGGATGCATCTACAGAAGCAGTAGGAGCTGTGTTGTCACAAGTCTTTGAAGATAAAAAAGTCCATCCCTGCGGATATTTCTCCCGAAAGTTCCTACCGGCCGAGCGTAATTATGCAATCGGCGAGCAAGAATTACTTGCCATCAAGTTGGCATTCGAGGAGGAGCACAACATCGCATTACAGTATATACTGATCATAAGAATCTTCTATATCTGCAGTCAGCTCAGTGCTTAAATCCACGACAAGCTCGATGGGCGCTTTTCTTCACACGATTTAATTTCAAGCTCACCTATCGTCCAGGATCTCAGAACAAAAAGGCAGATGCCCTTTCTCGGTCCTTTGCTTCTTCTGAATCAAATGATGCTACCACGAATCAAGCCATTGTGAATTCTACGTCCTTTTTAATGACTCGAACCTCTCCAGTTCCTCCGCCTGGTAAGACCTTTGTCGCCACAAATCTTCGAAAACGGCTGCTTACCTGGGCTCACTCCTCTTCCGTCATGGGTCATCCTGGGGTTCTAAAGACTCTCAAGTTTATTCAACAGTCTTATTGGTGGCCACGTCTCAAAGCCGATGTCCAAGAGTTTATTGCAGCATGTCCTAAATGTGCCCAACATAAGAGTCCAAGAAGTTCTCCACCAGGTTTATTACATCCATTATCCATACCCAAGCAACCATGGACTCATATCTCAATGGATTTCGTGACCGATCTACCTCCATCAAAAGGGCGAAATACCATTTGGGTGATAGTGGATCGATTTTCAAAAATGGCACATTTCATTCCATTAACTGGATTACCATCAGCCCCTTTACTAGCCAAATTGTTCATCTCTGAAATCTTCAAGTTGCATGGCCTTCCTCGAGAGATCATCTCTGATCGGGGAACACAGTTTGTGGCCAAGTTTTGGAGGTCGCTTTGTTCATCTTTAAATGTCAAGTTGAACTTTTCTTCTGCATATCATCCTCAGACAGATGGACAAACTGAGAGAGTAAACCAAGACCTTGAAACATTTCTCCGGCTATATATATCGTCCTCACAGGATGACTGGGTTGACTACCTTCCATTGGCAGAATTTGCTCATAATAATCTCTTCCATTTGTCTTCAGAATCTACGCCCTTTTATGTTAACTTCGGCTTTCATCCTCGTGTGCCGGAGTTCCACCAATTGCCAGCCCTAGAGGTTCCAGCAGCAGATCAAGAGCTTCAACGTCTATCCAGAATCTGGAGTTGTGTGCGTAAGTCGTTGGTCAAAACTTCCGCTCGTTATAAATCTTTTGCAGATAGAAAACGTAAAGCTGTACCGAATTACAAGGTGGGAGACCAAGTTTGGATTTCTACGCGCAATCTCAGGTTCAAAGTTCCTTCTAAGAAATTTGCTCCCAAGTTTATTGGTCCATTTCCCATTGTAAAAGTACTCAACCCTGTGTCATACAAAGTCAAGTTGCCACCGTCTTTGAGAATTCCTAACGCCTTTCATACATCTTTACTGAAGCCTTTGATTCTCAATAAGTTCCGTACTACCCAGTCCAAATCTCCTAAAGTTCACTCTTTGCAGAATGAGGAATTTGAAGTTAAAGAGATTGTGGACTCACGTTCCCGATATGGACGTTTACAGTTTCTGGTCGACTGGAAGGGTTACGGTCCGGAGGAGAGATCCTGGGTTTTCTCTGAAGATGTTCATGCTCCAAGACTGGTACAGAAATACTTCTCCAAAAATCCTGATAAGGTTCAAAGGTGTTCGGAGACCACCCTTAGAAGAGGGGGTACTGTCACGAACCGGTTTCTCACCTCTGCGGGTTCTGGGATTCATCCGTTGCCAGTGCGGTTGCTCGCGGTGCTGTGCGCCCGTGTGGGGACGCGGCGTGATCAGTGGCACAGGTAATGCAGAGTCTGGGAACTGGGAGTGCGGGGACCAAATGGCCTAAGGCACTGCGGTGTGTCTGCTGTATAGGAGGTGGCCATGTTGGAGACCAAATAGGTAATACAGAGCACTTGTGAAAACACCTGTGGGCAGGTGTAAGTCAATCCCGTGCTTGTGCTGCCTTTAAGTAGGCTGGGATCATGTTACTCTGGGCCAGTGCTTTGTTGTATCAATGCTGTGCTCTAGCTCTGAGCTCTCTCCGTGCATTCCTGTGTGATTCCCGTGGTCCAGATATCGCCTCCGTTCCCAGAGGTCCGTCTGCAGCCTTCACTGCTGAAAGATCCACCGGCTCTCTGCTGTGCTGTCAGTTAATTGCACACCTACTGGAAACAGTTGAATTCCCAGAGTCTTGCATGAGGTTATCTTGTCTGTCTACCATACAAAGTTTGGAGGATTCCATTTCCCTCAGCTGTTCGTTTGTTCAACTCTGCATTTAACCCATTCATCACCTTGTCATCTACTACAGTTTCACAGTGATCTCCGGAACCCGCAAGTAACCCAATTCAGTACTTTATATTTGCTATGTTGTCATAACAAGGATAATTCTTCACAGTCTCTCAGTTAACTCTCAAAACTCCATTGCAAATCCTTACAGTTATTTCTTCATGTCTGCATTATCCAGTTAATCACATTCTGCAGTTCAGCATCAAAGCTTGTTTATATTTGGACAATTCAACATTTATTCATCAGCTTGTTTTTGCATACAGTACCATGAACATTTCTTTTATTTGTCTTTGAGATTTATCCTGCATATTATTTCTGCCATTCCTGCAATACTTCAGTATGATATGATGATTAACAAACTTGTCATTTAACTCTTTACTGGAATTGTTAATTTCAATAAATATATAGAACGGAACTTTCTTCGTCCTCCCTGTATTCTTCATACCCCAGCACCTACACCTGTGGTTGGTCCCGGGTTAACGGATTCACAAAAACACCCGGACCTGACAGTAAGCACTGGCCACATGGATCCGTCAAGTGACCAATTCGCAGGAGGCGGTGCTACGTCAGATATCCTTTCCCGTCTGGAAAACCAGGAGTCTATACAGACACAAATAGTGCAGTTTATGCAAACTTTGGCAGACCGTTTAGAGACTCTTCATACGGCTATTAAAACGTCTCAAGTCCAGATTCCAACTCCGGTTGTCCCAGTAACCACTACAGCTTCTCCTGTGACGCTGCCTACGTCCCGCTTGCAGTTACCCTCTCCGAGTAAGTTTGACGGAACTCCAAAACTTTGCAGAGGATTCCTGAATCAATGCGAGATCCAGTTCGAACTGTTATCCGCTAGTTTCCCATCAGCTCGTTCTAAGGTTGCATATATTATTGCCCTCCTCTCCGGTCAGGCTCTGGAGTGGGCATCACCATTATGGGAAAGAGGTAATCCTATCCTCTAATTACAAGGAGTTCGTATCATCCTTCCGGAGAATCTTTGACGAACCAGGCAGGACCACCTCAGCATCTTTGGAGATTCTCCGTCTACGTCAAAGTTTACGTCCTGTCAGTCAATATATTATTCAGTTTCGCACGTTGTCTTCAGAGTTAAACTGGAATGAGGAGGCCCTGATCGCCGCGTTTTGGAATGGACTTTCAGAGAGAATCAAGGATGATTTAACTATCCGGGATGTGCCAACTAAACTGGATGAATTGATTTCTCTCTGTAACAAACTTGACCTACGTTACAGGGAGCGAAGTTTAGAGAAATCCAGGGCAGAGCGATCCAGTCCACATTATCATCCTTGGCCTCGACAAGATTCTTCATCACAGTCTCCGGTAACGACAGAAGAACCTATGCAGATTGGGCGCTCTCGCCTCACAGAGGAGGAACGACTTCGTCGTCGACAGGGTAACCTCTGCATGTACTGTAGGTCCTCCGAACATTTAGTTAAATTCTGCAAACTCTGACCGGGAAACTCTCGCCTCCTAGCTTATTCAAGAGAGGTTAAGCTAGGAGTTACTTTAGAATCACGTTCTGGGAAAGAGCCAACCTTGTCCATTAAATTAGAAGTTCCAAGTTCTACAGTGAAAGTTTCAGCTCTCCTAGATTCCGGGGCAGCCGAGAACTTCATCTCCTCAGCCTTTGTCATACGGTCTAAAGTTCAAACCATGCCTCTGGAAGCAGCAGTTGCTGTTACAGCAGTGGATGGAAGTCGAATTCCAGATGGTATAATTACTCATCGAACCGTATGTCTCAAGATGAAAGTTGGTGTGCTCCATTCCGAATACCTCTCCTTCTACGTGATTCCCAAAGCCTCTCAAGATGTGATACTTGGTTTACCTTGGCTGCAGAAACATAATCCTCAACTTAATTGGCAAACCATGGAAGTCCTTTCGTGGGGTAAATCTTGTACCAAGGACTGTGTAGCTTCAATTGTACCTCTCCGGTCAATTAGCCTTCTCGATCTACCTCCGGTGTATCAATCCTTTGCGGATGTTTCCAGTAAACAAGCAGCAGACTCTCTACCTCCTCATCGCGAATGGGACTGCCCTGTCGTCCTGGTTCCGGGCAAAACCCCTCCTAGGGGACAAATTTATCCGCTATCCATCCCAGAGACGCAAGCTATCCGAGATTGGTCCACTCCTACAACTCTCAAGGGGATTCAGCGATTTCTTGGCTTTGCTAATTTCTATAGGAGATTCATTAAGAATTATTCTACGTTAGCTGCTCCCATCACAGCCCTAACTCGCAAGGGAGCAAATCCTACGAACTGGTCTTCTGAAGCAATCAAAGCCTTCTCTGATTTAAAGCAAGCCTTTGTGTCAGCCCCCATTCTTCGACAGCCTGATTTGAATCGTCCCTTTCTACTAGAGGTCAATGCATCTACAGAAGCAGTAGGAGCTGTGTTGTCACAAGTCTTTGAAGATAAAAAAGTCCATCCCTGCGGATATTTCTCCCGAAAGTTCCTCCCGGCCGAGCGTAATTATGCAATCGGCGAGCAAGAATTACTTGCCATCAAGTTGGCATTCGAGGAGTGGAGATACCTTCTAGAAGGAGCACAACATCGCATTACAGTATATACTGATCATAAGAATCTTCTATATCTGCAGTCAGCTCAGTGCTTAAATCCACGACAAGCTCGATGGGCGCTTTTCTTCACACGATTTAATTTCAAGCTCACCTATCGTCCAGGATCTCAGAACAAAAAGGCAGATGCCCTTTCTCGGTCCTTTGCTTCTTCTGAATCAAATGATGCTACCACGAATCAAGCCATTGTGAATTCTACGTCCTTTTTAATGACTCGAACCTCTCCAGTTCCTCCGCCTGGTAAGACCTTTGTCGCCACAAATCTTCGAAAACGGCTGCTTACCTGGGCTCACTCCTTTTCCTTCATGGGTCATCCTGGGGTTCTAAAGACTCTCAAGTTTTTTCAACAGTCTTATTGGTGGCCACGTCTCAAAGCCGATGTCCAAGAGTTTATTGCAGCATGTCCTAAATGTGCCCAACATAAGAGTCCAAGAAGTTCTCCACCAGGTTTATTACATCCATTATCCATACCCAAGCAACCATGGACTCATATCTCAATGGATTTCGTGACCGATCTACCTCCATCAAAAGGGCGAAATACCATTTGGGTGATAGTGGATCGATTTTCAAAAATGGCACATTTCATTCCATTAACTGGATTACCATCAGCCCCTTTACTAGCCAAATTGTTCATCTCTGAAATCTTCAAGTTGCATGGCCTTCCTCAAGAGATCATCTCTGATCGGGGAACACAGTTTGTGGCCAAGTTTTGGAGGTCGCTTTGTTCATCTTTAAATGTCAAGTTGAACTTTTCTTCTGCATATCATTCTCAGACAGATGGACAAACTGAGAGAGTAAACCAAGACCTTGAAACATTTCTCCGGCTATATATATCGTCCTCACAGGATGACTGGGTTGATAACCTTCCATTGGCAGAATTTGCTCATAATAATCTCTTCCATTTGTCTTCAGAATCTACGCCCTTTTATGTTAACTTCGGCTTTCATCCTCGTGTGCCGGAGTTCCACCAATTGCCAGCCCTAGAGGTTCCAGCAGCAGATCAAGAGCTTCAACGTCTATCCAGAATCTGGAGTTGTGTGCGTAAGTCGTTGGTCAAAACTTCCGCTCGTTATAAATCTTTTGCAGATAGAAAACGTAAAGCTGTACCGAATTACAAGGTGGGAGACCAAGTTTGGATTTCTACGCGCAATCTCAGGTTCAAAGTTCCTTCTAAGAAATTTGCTCCCAAGTTTATTGGTCCATTTCCCATTGTAAAAGTACTCAACCCTGTGTCATACAAAGTCAAGTTGCCACCGTCTTTGAGAATTCCTAACGCCTTTCATACATCTTTACTGAAGCCTTTGATTCTCAATAAGTTCCGTACTACCCAGTCCAAATCTCCTAAAGTTCACTCTTTGCAGAATGAGGAATTTGAAGTTAAAGAGATTGTGGACTCACGTTCCCGATATGGACGTTTACAGTTTCTGGTCGACTGGAAGGGTTACGGTCCGGAGGAGAGATCCTGGGTTTTCTCTGAAGATGTTCATGCTCCAAGACTGGTACAGAAATACTTCTCCAAAAATCCTGATAAGGTTCAAAGGTGTTCGGAGACCACCCTTAGAAGAGGGGGTACTGTCACGAACCGGTTTCTCACCTCTGCGGGTTCTGGGATTCATCCGTTGCCAGTGCGGTTGCTCGCGGTGCTGTGCGCCCGTGTGGGGACGCGGCGTGATCAGTGGCACAGGTAATGCAGAGTCTGGGAACTGGGAGTGCGGGGACCAAATGGCCTAAGGCACTGCGGTGTGTCTGCTGTATAGGAGGTGGCCATGTTGGAGACCAAATAGGTAATACAGAGCACTTGTGAAAACACCTGTGGGCAGGTGTAAGCCAATCCCGTGCTTGTGCTGCCTTTAAGTAGGCTGGGATCATGTTACTCTGGGCCAGTGCTTTGTTGTATCAACGCTGTGCTCTAGCTCTGAGCTCTCTCCGTGCATTCCTGTGTGATTCCCATGGTCCAGATATCGCCTCCGTTCCCAGAGGTCCGTCTGCAGCCTTCACTGCTGAAAGATCCACCGGCTCTCTGCTGTGCTGTCAGTTAATTGCACACCTACTGGAAACAGTTGAATTCCCAGAGTCTTGCATGAGGTTACCTTGTCTGTCTACCATACAAAGTTTGGAGGATTCCATTTCCCTCAGCTGTTCGTTTGTTCAACTCTGCATTTAACCCATTCATCCCCTTGTCATCTACTACAGTTTCACAGTGATCTCCGGAACCCGCAAGTAACCCAATTCAGTACTTTATATTTGCTATGTTGTCATAACAAGGATAATTCTTCACAGTCTCTCAGTTAACTCTCAAAACTCCATTGCAAATCCTTACAGTTATTTCTTCATGTCTGCATTATCCAGTTAATCACATTCTGCAGTTCAGCATCAAAGCTTGTTTATATTTGGACAATTCAACATTTATTCATCAGCTTGTTTTTGCATACAGTACCATGAACATTTCTTTTATTTGTCTTTGAGATTTATCCTGCATATTATTTCTGCCATTCCTGCAATACTTCAGTATGATATGATGATTAACAAACTTGTCATTTAACTCTTTACTGGAATTGTTAATTTCAATAAATATATAGAACGGAACTTTCTTCGTCCTCCCTGCTTTCTTCATACCCCAGCACCTACACCTGTGGTTGGTCCCGGGTTAACGGATTCACAAAAACACCCGGACCTGACAGTAAGCACTTGCCACATGGATCCATCAAGTGACCAATTCGCAGGAGGCGGTGCTACGTCAGATATCCTTTCCCGTCTGGAAAACCAGGAGTCTATACAGACACAAATAGTGCAGTTTATGCAAACTTTGGCAGACCGTTTAGAGACTCTTCATACGGCTATTAAAACGTCTCAAGTCCAGATTCCAACTCCGGTTGTCCCAGTAACCACTACAGCTTCTCCTGTGATGCTGCCTACGTCCCGCTTGCAGTTACCCTCTCCGAGTAAGTTTGACGGAACTCCAAAACTTTGCAGAGGATTCCTGAATCAATGCGAGATCCAGTTCGAACTGTTATCCGCTAGTTTCCCATCAGCTCGTTCTAAGGTTGCATATATTATTGCCCTCCTCTCCGGTCAGGCTCTGGAGTGGGCATCACCATTATGGGAAAGAGGTGATCCTATCCTCTCTAATTACAAGGAGTTCGTATCATCCTTCCGGAGAATCTTTGACGAACCAGGCAGGACCACCTCAGCATCTTTGGGGATTCTCCATCTACGTCAAAGTTTACGTCCTGTCAGTCAATATATTATTCAGTTTCGCACGTTGTCTTCAGAGTTAAACTGGAATGAGGAGGCCCTGATCGCCGCGTTTTGGAATGGACTTTCAGAGAGAATCAAGGATGTTTTAACTATCCGGGATGTGCCAACTAAACTGGATGAATTGATTTCTCTCTGTAACAAACTTGACCTACGTTACAGGGAGCGAAGTTTAGAGAAATCCAGGGCAGAGCGATCCAGTCCACGTTATCATCCTTGGCCTCGACAAGATTCTTCATCACAGTCTCCGGTAACGACAGAAGAACCTATGCAGATTGGGCGCTCTCGCCTCACAGAGGAGGAACGACTTCGTCGTCGACAGGGTAACCTCTGCATGTACTGTGGGTCCTCCGAACATTTAGTTAAATTCTGCAAACTCCGACCGGGAAACTCTCGCCTCCTAGCTTATTCAAGAGAGGTTAAGCTAGGAGTTACTTTAGAATCACGTTCTGGGAAAGAGCCAACCTTGTCCATTAAATTAGAAGTTCCAAGTTCTACAGTGAAAGTTTCAGCTCTCCTAGATTCCGGGGCAGCCGAGAACTTCATCTCCTCAGCCTTTGTCATACGGTCTAAAGTTCAAACCATGCCTCTGGAAGCAGCAGTTGCTGTTACAGCAGTGGATGGAAGTCGAATTCCAGATGGTATAATTACTCATCGAACCGTATGTCTCAAGATGCAAGTTGGTGTGCTCCATTCCGAATACCTCTCCTTCTACGTGATTCCCAAAGCCTCTCAAGATGTGATACTTGGTTTACCTTGGCTGCAGAAACATAATCCTCAACTTAATTGGTAAACCATGGAAGTCCTTTCGTGGGGTAAATCTTGTACCAAGGACTGTGTAGCTTCAATTGTACCTCTCCGGTCAATTAGCCTTCTCGATCTACCTCCGGTGTATCAATCCTTTGCGGATGTTTCCAGTAAACAAGCAGCAGACTCTCTACCTCCTCATCGCGAATGGGACTGCCCAGTCATCCTGGTTCCGGGCAAAACCCCTCCTAGGGGACAAATTTATCCGCTATCCATCCCAGAGACGCAAGCTATCCGAGATTGGTCCACTCCTACAACTCTCAAGGGGATTCAGCGATTTCTTGGCTTTGCTAATTTCTATAGGAGATTCATTAAGAATTATTCTACATTAGCTGCTCCCATCACAGCCCTAACTCGCAAGGGAGCAAATCCTACGAACTGGTCTTCTGAAGCAATCAAAGCCGTCTCTGATTTAAAGCAAGCCTTTGTGTCAGCCCCCATTCTTCGACAGCCTGATTTGAATCGTCCCTTTCTACTAGAGGTGGATGCATCTACAGAAGCAGTAGGAGCTGTGTTGTCACAAGTCTTTGAAGATAAAAAAGTCCATCCCTGCGGATATTTCTCCCGGCCGAGCGTAATTATGCAATCGGCGAGCAAGAATTACTTGCCATCAAGTTGGCATTCGAGGAGTGGAGATACCTTCTAGAAGGAGCACAACATTGCATTACAGTATATACTGATCATAAGAATCTTCTATATCTGCAGTCAGCTCAGTGCTTAAATCCACGACAAGCTCGATGGGCGCTTTTCTTCACACGATTTAATTTCAAGCTCACCTATCGTCCAGGATCTCAGAACAAAAAGGCAGACGCCCTTTCTCGGTCCTTTGCTTCTTCTGAATCAAATGATGCTACCACGAATCAAGCCATTGTGAATTCTACGTCCTTTTTAATGACTCGAACCTCTCCAGTTCCTCCGCCTGGTAAGACCTTTGTCGCCACAAATCTTCGAAAACGGCTGCTTACCTGGGCTCACTCCTCTTCCTTCATGGGTCATCCTGGGGTTCTAAAGACTCTCAAGTTTATTCAACAGTCTTATTGGTGGCCACGTCTCAAAGCCGATGTCCAAGAGTTTATTGCAGCATGTCCTAAATGTGCCCAACATAAGAGTCCAAGAAGTTCTCCACCAGGTTTATTACATCCATTATCCATACCCAAGCAACCATGGACTCATATCTCAATGGATTTCGTGACCGATCTACCTCCATCAAAAGGGCGAAATACCATTTGGGTGATAGTGGATCGATTTTCAAAAATGGCACATTTCATTCCATTAACTGGATTACCATCAGCCCCTTTACTAGCCAAATTGTTCATCTCTGAAATCTTCAAGTTGCATGGCCTTCCTCGAGAGATCATCTCTGATCGGGGAACACAGTTTGTGGCCAAGTTTTGGAGGTCGCTTTGTTCATCTTTAAATGTCAAGTTGAACTTTTCTTCTGCATATCATCCTCAGACAGATGGACAAACTGAGAGAGTAAACCAAGACCTTGAAACATTTCTCCGGCTATATATATCGTCCTCACAGGATGACTGGGTTGACTACCTTCCATTGGCAGAATTTGCTCATAATAATCTCTTCCATTTGTCTTCAGAATCTACGCCCTTTTATGTTAACTTCGGCTTTCATCCTCATGTGCCGGAGTTCCACCAATTGCCAGCCCTAGAGGTTCCAGCAGCAGATCAAGAGCTTCAACATCTATCCAGAATCTGGAGTTGTGTGCGTAAGTCGTTGGTCAAAACTTCCGCTCGTTATAAATCTTTTGCAGATAGAAAACGTAAAGCTGTACCGAATTACAAGGTGGGAGACCAAGTTTGGATTTCTACGCGCAATCTCAGGTTCAAAGTTCCTTCTAAGAAATTTGCTCCCAAGTTTATTGGTCCATTTCCCATTGTAAAAGTACTCAACCCTGTGTCATACAAAGTCAAGTTGCCACCGTCTTTGAGAATTCCTAACGCCTTTCATACATCTTTACTGAAGCCTTTGATTCTCAATAAGTTCCGTACTACCCAGTCCAAATCTCCTAAAGTTCACTCTTTGCAGAATGAGGAATTTGAAGTTAAAGAGATTGTGGACTCACGTTCCCGATATGGACGTTTACAGTTTCTGGTCGACTGGAAGGGTTACGGTCCGGAGGAGAGATCCTGGGTTTTCTCTGAAGATGTTCATGCTCCAAGACTGGTACAGAAATACTTCTCCAAAAATCCTGATAAGGTTCAAAGGTGTTCGGAGACCACCCTTAGAAGAGGGGGTACTGTCACGAACCGGTTTCTCACCTCTGCGGGTTCTGGGATTCATCCGTTGCCAGTGCGGTTGCTCGCGGTGCTGTGCGCCCGTGTGGGGACGCGGCGTGATCAGTGGCACAGGTAATGCAGAGTCTGGGAACTGGGAGTGCGGGGACCAAATGGCCTAAGGCACTGCGGTGTGTCTGCTGTATAGGAGGTGGCCATGTTGGAGACCAAATAGGTAATACAGAGCACTTGTGAAAACACCTGTGGGCAGGTGTAAGCCAATCCCGTGCTTGTGCTGCCTTTAAGTAGGCTGGGATCATGTTACTCTGGGCCAGTGCTTTGTTGTATCAACGCTGTGCTCTAGCTCTGAGCTCTCTCCGTGCATTCCTGTGTGATTCCCGTGGTCCAGATATCGCCTCCGTTCCCAGAGGTCGGTCTGCAGCCTTCACTGCTGAAAGATCCACCGGCTCTCTGCTGTGCTGTCAGTTAATTGCACACCTACTGGAAACAGTTGAATTCCCAGAGTCTTGCATGAGGTTACCTTGTCTGTCTACCATACAAAGTTTGGAGGATTCCATTTCCCTCAGCTATTCGTTTGTTCAACTCTGCATTTAACCCATTCATCACCTTGTCATCTACTACAGTTTCACAGTGATCTCCGGAACCCGCAAGTAACCCAATTCAGTACTTTATATTTGCTATGTTGTCATAACAAGGATAATTCTTCACAGTCTCTCAGTTAACTCTCAAAACTCCATTGCAAATCCTTACAGTTATTTCTTCATGTCTGCATTATCCAGTTAATCACATTCTGCAGTTCAGCATCAAAGCTTGTTTATATTTGGACAATTCAACATTTATTCATCAGCTTGTTTTTGCATACAGTACCATGAACATTTCTTTTATTTGTCTTTGAGATTTATCCTGCATATTATTTCTGCCATTCCTGCAATACTTCAGTATGATATGATGATTAACAAACTTGTCATTTAACTCTTTACTGGAATTGTTAATTTCAATAAATATATAGAACGGAACTTTCTTCGTCCTCCCTGCTTTCTTCATACCCCAGCACCTACACCCGTGGTTGGTCCCGGGTTAACGGATTCACAAAAACACCCGGACCTGACAGAGATGCTCCGTCCCTGTGGTTTCAGAAGTCCTGCCTCCCGGACCCATCTGAAGCCGAGCCTCCTGGACCCATCCGAGGGGAACTGCTTCTCTCTAAGCAGCTGTATCAGCAGCAGGGGCTTAGAGCTGGTGGCCAGAGGGGACGCTGGGGAAGGGGGTGAATATTAGACCATTATGCAGCAGTGACCACAGGGGTTATAGCTTTTCCTGTATGCCCCATGACCCCATTTCTACTCCTCCCCCTGTACTCTGGTGCTCTCCTCCCCGCCCGATGTGCTCTTCCTGGGTACCATTCAGAGAACCTCTGTGACTGGCCCGGGTTGTTGGCATTATGTAGCATCAGGTTAAGTTTTCCCCTAAATGGCCAGGGATGTCAGATATGGCTGCACCTGCACACAGGTGTCCGCCCCTCTTGCCACCTGTGTCTTCCTACTTGTGCCGCTGCCTCGTTCTCCACTTGTGTCCTTGCCCCCTTCACACCTGTGCCTCTTCCTCTCTCTCCATGTGTATCTCTGCCTCCCTCCCCACCTGTGTCCCTTCTCCACCTTTGATTCTGCCCCCCTTTCCAAATGTATCTCTGCCTCCCTCCCCACCTGGACACAGCCGCACGTTCGCACAGGCAGTGACTGCATCCAGGGGGTTTTGCCCGCACACCGGGGGGTCTTGCATCCAGGGGGTCTTGCAGCGATCTGCGTCCATCTCTGAATAACTCCCAATGACAGACTGCATCATTCATGCCACTGCACCCTTAGAATATGTCTCACTTCACCTTTTTATTAGCTGTGTCTTTTACCCCTCCCCACCTATGTACACCTGTGCCACTGCTTCTTTTACCGTCTGTACCTCTGCCTCGCTCCTCACTTGTGCCTCTGCACCATCTCCACCTGTATCTCTGCCCCCTCCCCACCTGTGTCTCTGCCCCATTCCACCTGTATCTCTGCCCCCTTCACCACGTGTGCTTCTGCTAGCCTCTCCACCTGTATCTATGTCCCCCACTCCACCTGCGTCTCTGCCCACTCTCCACCTGTATATCTACCACTTCCCCACCTGAGTCTCTGCCCCCTCTCCACCTCTGTCTGCCCCCTTCACCACCTGTGCTTCTGACCCCCCTCCAGCCTGTGTCTCTGCCCCATTCCCATCTTTGCATCTACCTTCTCTCTACCTGTGCTTCCTCCTCCTTCATTTGTGTCTCTGCCACCTTCACTACTTGTGTGTCCACCCCTCTTGCCACCTGTGTCTTCCTACTTGTGCCGCTGCCTCGATCTCCACTTGTACAATTGCCCCTTCACACCTATGCCTCTTCCTCTCTCTCCATGTGTATCTCTGCCTCCCTTCTCCACCTTTGCTTCTGCGGTACTATATACATATATATAATATATATATATATATAAAAAGATTATTATTATTTTATTTATTTTTTGTAATTTTGTTGTTGTTTTTTTTCCCCATTTTTTTATGAATGGCACAACTTTTTTTATAATATATATTTTATAGTATACTGTATATTTTCATAGTATATTATATGGTATATACTGACTGATTAATGTGGGCCTTGTTAATTATGTAGGCACCCATATTACTATATATGAATGATCATTAGGATCCTATGTAAGTTTTGGGAGCCAATATGACACACACACAGGAAGTGAGATGTGCGCTCCAAGCCTCCCTGTAACCACCGCCTTATTGGGATGGGAGATGGTGGAACGCATGCCATAATGTTTTATTAAGGCATTGCATTCCGAGCCCAGCTCAAATGCCACTTGCGGCACTTACGGCTATGGACTTCCAGTCACTGATAGCACAGTCCGGTGGACATGGCCGCAATGGTGTGAACATGGTAATGCCTTTGACATTAGATAGAGGGATGGTGAGTGTGTCCAGTGTGGTGGCTAATTTATATGATAGATGGCTTTACATGTGGTCAGGTGTATGGGGGTATTTAAATGCCTAGTGGTGCCTATGTTATGTTTGCTGGGTCTGTTGTGACTGTACCAAGTGGGATTAGGTCTTGAAAAAGGTCCTGGAATGGGCCGAGAAGTTGACCATATATGCTTATGTTTTAAAATAATATAAGAATAAAGTGGCCTTTTAATACGTGGAATAAGAAGCATGGTGAGTGCGCTCTTTTTTCAATTATATACTGGCTCCAGCGATGGAGTAAGTCTGAGGGGCACCCCAGCGATTGGACTATGAAGTGATTGTAACTCATCTCTAGATATGTATGTAAATTGTTGCATTTTATTAATGAACCATTATTTTCTTTTTATGTATTTAAGTCAGTGGTCAATAATATAACAGGTGGTACATGCTTCATATAAGCAAAGAAGTGGGATAATGAGGTGATGGAAGGTAGGGGAGTAGCTATGCTGCCCGTTGTGCTAGACACATCCTTACAGCACAGACCACACCCCCACATCACAGACCACACCCTTATATCAGTAGTCACACACCCACCATGCTGGTCACATCCCCTGAGGCGGTACACAATAGGCCCTTCATAAAATTCAGCTCCAGGCCCATGAGGACCTTAATCTGGCACTGCTCGCTGCGCTCAGCACAGGTTACCGTTCCCAATTGTAGTCCACGTGGATCGTAAATCATGAAAAAGTTCAAAAAAATATTATTTAAAAAAAAAAACTCATGTCGACCTATTGACCATGTCAACCTAATGCATGTCGACCAATAGTGGTCGACCTAATGACTGTCGACCCAAGTGCTGTCGACCTAATGACCGTATCTATTTAATATTACAGCATGAAGAAAAGAATCCGAATAACAGTGCACATAATGGTAGCAATGAGCATAAGGCAGAGTTGTTGCAGGCATTTTGATGAATAAGTTCCACAGGTTTCATAACACACCCATGAAAGGTTCCGGGCGAGGCAGACATTTTGGGCACACTACATAGGTTACAGTGGGTGGAATAGGCAAGCCTAAAAGAGTTTATACAACATGGTGACCTACCCCCCAACTGTCCCAATTTTCGCAGGACAGTTCAGTTTTTTTGGGACCGTCCCGCTGTTCCACCCATGGGCAGCAGTGTCTCGCAGTTGGGGAGGCAGTTGGTCGGCTCCTGTCACTCACTGGCTGCTCTGCTTAGTGCAGAGCAGCAGTGAATAAACACTGTGCGCATGCGCACAGCATCTATTCACAGGAGACAGAGGGATTGGGGGCATACCAGCAGCTCACAGAGTGCTGGCCATGCCCCCACAGCTATGAAATTGGGAGGCGTGGCTCACGATCGCGGCATTCCAGTGAAGCTACACCCTCTTTATATAGGCCAAACCCCTTTGAGGTGGGTGTGGTTTCATCAAGCTAGGTGAGTCCCTATTTATAAAGTCCCGATGTTGGGAGGTATGTGGTGATGCTGCAGCATGCTAAGGATAGAAACAGAGCCCTTACACTACAATCAAGTATTTTTCATTCCACCCCCAGTCGTACAAGGTGAGGCAGCCATCTTGGGTGCACTACAAAGGTTACGATGTATGAAATAATTCATACAAGGAACTAAGACTTATATCGGTGACCGACATGTGTGTAATATTATATGCACTGCACTAGGGCTGTCTGAACAGCATTGTTGGCCCTGGCCAAAGCAAAGCAATGGGGACCCTATACACCCATTAATGGGAACCAATGAAATAAAATCATAACATGCCCCTAATGTGGTCCTGCGCAATCTCTCCACATGCTTCCATACAGTGTGGCGCGTACTGCGTAGGTTACATCTGGCAAGGTGTGCATTTAGTGGAAGTATAATATCCAAAAGGAGGAAAAAGAAAAAAAAATAGAGAAGCTGAATACAAAGGCATAAAACTGCAGTATTAAAACAATGGTGACATCACTATAAAAACTGTGGAAAAATTAAATATAAA
The DNA here is from genome assembly GCF_028390025.1 of Pseudophryne corroboree. Lineage (NCBI taxonomy): Eukaryota > Metazoa > Chordata > Amphibia > Anura > Myobatrachidae > Pseudophryne > Pseudophryne corroboree. The sequence goes on from NC_086448.1 coordinate 688,442,159, forward strand.
AACCTTTTAAAAAATGGAGTAAACTGCAACAAGTCACATTACTCGGCCTGCGCCTATTGTCTCCCTTGCTCGAGTGTGGGGTCTTGTCGCATCCAAAGTTTATTGAGTGCAACTAGGCCACACCACATGGCTGTCCCCGAGCCCAGTCTCTGACGTAAATAGTAACAGAATGATAACCAAGGTGGCACAAGAAATAAATAATAATAACAACAATATCATGTGACCGGGAGACCTGCTCTATCAGGTGATCACATATTTTTGTTTCACCAGATTTAGGATATCAGGGGCGATTACCATCAGTAATCGCCTGTTACTGACTCCACCCACTGCCACCATCAAGTTCAACTCCTTACACCAGCACTTGAAACCACTTACTTCCACTCATAATCCTCCAGGCATATTTTTGTGGGTCTGCCTCAGTTATGTACATATTATACTACAGCTCATTATATGCTTCCTATTTACAAATCATACCTTACTTGTGGTTACAGCAGATTGTGTGTGTGTGTGTGTGTGTGTGTGTGTGTGTGTGTGTGTGTGCGTATATATATATATATATATATACACATGGGCGTAGCTAGAACTTTGTGGACCCATAGCAACATTTTGAAGGGGCCCCCGTACCAATGCTTCTGGAGAGACACTTCTCTGCTGCAGTTGTTAATTTTATGCCCTATAATAGTGCCCTAGTTCATTTTCTGAACCATAGTAGAGCCTTATTTAATGTTATGCCCCGTAGTAGTGCCCTAGTTTCTTTTATGAATCGTAGTAGTGCTTAAGTTCACCCTATGTCACATTTCAGAGCTGCCAGTACACATTATGCCGCACAGTACCCCCAATTTACATTATGATATATAGTGCTGCACGTTCATATTGTGCCTAATTACAGTGCCCCGGTTCATATTATATAACATTAAAATGCCCTCCAGTTAATTTTATACCACACTACAAAGTTTGAAAGGACCCCTACGAAACACCCAATGGTGAAAAATTTATATAACACATGTAATTTTGACAGGGAAGGTGGGCCCCTCTCAGCTCTGGGCCCCATAGCAGCTGCACTGCCTGCACCTATGGTAGCTACGCCGTTGTATATATATATATATATATATATATATATATATATAACTGAGTAGCACTATCATAAACCACTTCCTTTCTCTATCACTCCAGTTGTTAGGACATGCGCAGTAAGTCAATGCAACACATAAAACACATAGCAGTTTTTAGCAGCCGTGCAAACACTATCCCACCGCCCACTGGGAGTGTATTTTAGCTTAGCAGAAGTGCAAACATCCCAGTGCGCCTGCAAAATTTTTTTGTGGAGTTCAAACTATTCAGTTCCGGATTTGACGTCACACACTCGTCCAGCGTTCGCCCAGCCACACCTGCTTTTTCCCTGGCACGCCTGCGTTTTTCCGCACACTCTGTGAAAACGGTCAGTTGCCACCCAGAAATGCCCACTTCATGTCAATCACTCTGCAGCAACCAGTGCGACTGAAATGCATCGCTAGACCCTGTGCAAAACTGCATTGTTCGTTGTGCCCATACGTCGCACATGCGCATTGTGACAAATACGCATGCGCAGAACTGCCATTTTTCAGCCTGATCGCTGTGCTGTGAACAAATGCAGCTAGCGATCAACTCGGAATGACCACACATGTGCACTGCAGTTGGGGCAGATATAACATGTGCAGAGAGAGTTAGATTTGGGTGGGGTGTGTTCAAGCTGAAATCTAAATTGTAGTTTAAAAATAAAGCAGCCAGTATTTACCCTGCACAGAAACAAAATAACCCACCCAAATCTAACTCTCTCTGCACATGTTATACCTGCCCCACCTGCAGTGCACATGGGGGGTGATTCCGAGTTGTTCGCTCGCTAGCTGCTTTTAGCAGTATTGCACACGCTAAGCCGCCGCCCTCTGGGAGTGTATCTTAGCTTAGCAGAATTGCGAACAAAAGATTAGCAGAATTGCGAATAGAAATTTCTTAGCAGTTTCTGAGTAGCTACAGACTTACTCAGCTATTGCAACCAGCTCAGTCCTTTTCGTTCCTGGTTTGACGTCAAAAACACACCCAGCGTTTGCCCAACCACTCCCCCGTTTCTCCAGCCACTCCTGCGTTTTGCAACTTGAACGCCTGCGTTTTTCCGCACACTCCCATTAAACGCCCAGTTTCCGCCCAGAAACACCCACTTCCTGTCAATCACACTATGATCAGCAGAGCGATGAAAAAGCTTTGTTATGCCGTGACTAAAATACCTAACTTTTGTGTAAAATAACTAAGCGCATGCGCACTGCGAACCTTGCACATGCGCAGTAAGCGACTAATCGCAGTATAGCGAAAATCGGCAACGAGCGAACAACTCGGAATGACCCCCATGGTTTTGCCCATTAGAGAAAGATTTTGCTGCTGTGATCAGGTCTGAATTAGGCCCTTAGTTCCATAACATGTAAATGAGGGTTAAAGCAGTTTATTAGGAGAAAAGTTAAAAGGTTTATTTTAATGGTGTGACAGCCAAATTTGGTAAGAGACCATGAATTGTGCTGTTTTTCCTTTGTAGTCTACCCACATATGCAGATATGTAAGTACATTTAAGTTTATTCATGTGGATGGAAGCAGAGTCGATAGGTTGAAATTAAGCAATTAACTTAATCTGGACTGTAGTATCTATGAAGATAGTTTATGTGCATATTAGCTAGATGAGGTAGTGTACCTTTAAGAATCTGGCTGCACAGATGAACATGTGATCAGGAAGTAGAAGGGGAATAAGAAGGAGAGCAGCATGTGGAGTTGATGGCTATCTGTAACCATGCAAGTATTACTTACCAATAAGAAATAAAATACGTAGGGGTATATGCAATTGCGGTCGAATTCCAGCTGGAATTCGACCATTTTTTAATTCGACACAATTCGACAGTCAGACACCCTCCCGCCGGGACCTGAATTCGACATATTCAATAAAAAACGGATTCGACAGTCCCGCTGTTGAAAAACGGACCAATTGACGATAGTGTGCGTCCTGGATTAGACTTCATGGATGGCACAAAAGTGTTTAACAAACCCTGAAAAAAAATGTGTGGGGTCCCCTCTCCTAAGCATAACCAGCCTCAGGCTCTTTGAGCCGGTCCTGATTGTAAAAATACGGGGGGGGGGGGGAAATGACAGGGGATCCCCCGTATTTTAACAACCAGCACCGGGCTCTGCATCCGGTCCTGGTGCAAAAAATACGGGGGACAAAAGACGTAGGGGTCCCCCGTATTTTTCACACCAGCACCGGGCTCCACTAGCTAGAGAGATAATGCCACAGCCAGGGGACACTTTTATACCGGTCCCTGCAGCCGTGGCATTAAATCCCCAACTAGTCACCCCTGACCGGGGTACCCTGGAGGAGTGGGGACCCCTTAAATCAAGGGGTCCCCCCTCCAGCCACCCAAGGGCCAGGGATGAAGCCCGAGGCTGTCCCCCCCATCCAAGGGCAGTGGATGGGAGGCTGATAGCCAAGTGTCAAAATAAAGAATATTGTTTTTTGTAGCAGAACTACAAGTCCCAGCAAGCCTCCCCGCAAGCTGGTACTTGGAGAACCCCAAGTACCAGCATGCGGGGGGGAAATGGGCCCGCTGGTACCTGTAGTTCTACTGCAAAAAAATACCCAAATAAAAATAGTACACACACACCGTGATAGTATAAGTTTATTACATACATGCACACCGACACACACATACTTACCTATGTTGACACGAAGGCTCGGTCCTCTTCACCAGTAGAATCCACAAGTTACCTGTAAATAAAATTATTCTCACAAAAATCCTGTGTAGATCTGTGTAATCTTCTGCTTGTAATCCACGTACTTGGCAAAATAATAAAACGCAAAACCCAAGCCCCGCACTGAAAGGGGTCCCATGTTTACACATGGGACCCCTTTCCCCGACTGTCAGGACCCCCCGTGACTGCTGTCAAAGAGGGTCCCTCCATCCAATCAGGGAGCGCCACGTCGTGGCACTCTCCTAAATGGCTGTGCGCGTCTGAGCTGTCAGGCGGTGCATAGCACATAGGTGCTCCATTATATTCAATGGTGGGAACTTTGCGGTCAGCGGTTGACCCCGAGTAACCTCAACCTCACTTGGGTTGCCAAGGAACTATTCCTCATTTTGCCAAAGCTCTGGAAACTTCCCTCAGAAAGTGCCCAGTGCCCTACTCCTGTGGTGGTGGCAATACAAGCCCTGTATTAAAGGAGAATTCCCATATGCCTAGCTCATTCCCACTCAAAGGCAAAAACAAAATATAAGCTGACCCACATCTAGCTATACATGAAGACAGCAAGCCCATAAAGTTCAACCACCTTATGCCACAGATCTTAAACCACTGAACTATGTATTACCAGGTAGGTTATTCCCATACCCACCACATGTGACCTGGCCTAGAAAGCAATCCAGGTAGACCATGGATCACCAAAAATAAAACTTTAACACAAATTAACCACAAGTCAGAAACCAAACTAGAATATCAATTATAAAGAAGATGTCACTGAAGATTACAATGGTGGGACGGTGTAAAATCAGGTGAAGGTAAAAACACCTAATAAATGACTCAGCAATACTCAATCACATAATTGACTGAACAGCCCACTGGATAAGAGAAGGGATGGATTAGCCTGAATTGTATAGATTGATACCAAGATTCAAAAGGTAAAACTGCCACATCAGTGGCTGAGTTAAAAGGTGCACACATACAGCATAACTGTACCTTGTTCTCAGAGTATGCTTGGAAACCATATGAATATACCCTTCAATGGGTAACTGGTAACCTATAGTGAAGCCAGATAATAATTAACAGGGCCGACTTCTCCCTAAGTGGATAGTGAACCACTGATCAAGTGTGGGCTCTTCTACACATATAAGCAAAGGATCCTTAAGAAGCATCTGTCATTGTGTCACCTCTGGCCTCGGTTGCTTCATTTAATCATCATTGATCGTCTATGGCAGGGTACACCCCCACATCATACACATGTCAAAATTACATGTGCTGCCATTAAATCGTTTACCTCTACTGCACTGACGTACTACCAATTTTTCTGGAACCCCTGACTTCTTTTGCAATGCTTCAATCTGGGCTTTACACTGCTGGCTCACTTCCAGCCATGCCTCCTCATCTTTAATTCCAAATTTGATAACATGGACCCAATCATGCTTCCTTTCTAATTCTTCAATATTGAGGCACCAAATAGCTCCCCTAATAAGGTGAAGGTCCTTGATTACATTGATGTTCCCACCATGACACTAACTGTGTGGAATTTGTATATTAAACCCGTACTGCACGGGTTTTCTATGGGTGCGCTGGTTTCCTCCCACACTTCTTATCTGCTGTCAAATTCGTAGTTTCTATGTGCTGAGGTGGGTATGAATTAGCAAAGTGTTTATGGAGGTGAAGACAAATTTATACCAAATACAACTATTAATATAAATAAATTATATTTTAAAAGCAGCGGAAGGGTAAATGCCATCCCCACAATTAGCAAATGTACCAAGAAAAATAACTGTAATAGATAGGATAAAATATAATATATTAAATTATATGAACCATAAAAACTATTTGGAAGAGTCAGTGTTCTTCAGGTAATCAGCAACATCAAGAGCTTAATGGACCAAAGTCAACAGGATAAAATGTAAGCAGAATCACATTAATAGCTTCTATGGCCAAAGAAGACCTGTCATATGTACTTCATGTTTTTTTGCTTCACAATTATGGGTGCCCCTAGTTAGTACATATGGTGCAATGGTTAGTATTACTGCCTCACAGCATTTATGGGGATGTAGTCAGCATGCCAGTGTTTAGGATCCCAGCGGTCAAGATGCCGGAGCTCGAATCCCAACACAAGTCATAATGCCAGCGCCGGAAACCTGACACCTGGAATCCCAAATGTAAATATGCCATGGAGAGTCAGGGTTAGGCTATGGTGGGATGGTTTGACTAAGGCTGCTGGAAGGGAAGGTTAAGGTTAGGCTGTCGGGAGGGAGGGTTAGGGGGAGGGGAGGGTTGGGATTAGGGTTACTTTAGTGTGGTGCTCCTGTTGGGATTCTGACCATTCTGAATGCTGAGGTCGGTATTCTGAGTGTCGGCATCCTGATTGCCAGTCTTCCATACCCAACCCCACTGAGGTCATGGGGTCAATTCCCGCCATGGCCCTAACTGTGTGGCATTTGTATATTCTCTCTGTGTTTGCATGGGTTTCCTCCGGGTACCCTGATTTCCTCGTAATCCAAAATATACCAGTATTTTAATTGGCTCCCAACATAAAAAAACTTAGTGTGTAAGTGTGTAGGTGTACATGTGTTTAGAGCAGACTAGATGGGCAAAGTGCTACTTATTGCCCATCAAATTCTATGTTTATGTTCAAAATTAATTTGCTTCATGCAGTCTTATGTAGACTTCAATTGAGTCGATATTATAAACAAATGGATTAAAAATAGAAATTTAGAGGTTTATTTACTAAGCCTTGGATGGAAATAAAGTTGCTGGAGATAAAGTACCAGCCATTCAGCTCCTAACTGCCATGCCACAGGCTGTATTTGAAAAATGACAGTTAGGAGCCGATTGGCTGGTACTTTATCTCCAGTGACTTTATCTCCATCCAAGGCTTAGTAAATAGACCCCTTAATAAGTAAAGAAAACATTGTGAAAGCTACCATTTTGAAGACTATCTACATTTTGAAAACTTAGGGGCAGATGTTCAGTTGGCCAAATACAGCAGATGTTTGAAATACTGCATGTAAATCAGGTATTTGTGTTCATGTACTGAGGATCTGCAACAGTAACATGTGTGCCAGGCTCATTTCAGTCATATATATAAGTACATTTATGCTGGGTGCATACTAAACGATGTGTAATCAGCATGACATCATGGGCGATGGACCCCCATACACACTTGCAGATGCTGGCAGTGAAGGCAGGGGGGGGGGGGTAGCTCAGTAACGTGCGGTGGGGTGAGGCAGGTGAGGCAGAGAAGGTGCACCTCCATTCAGCTCTCCTTTGGCCCTTTGGCTTTCACTGATGACATTGACTGGATGTGAGTGGGGGAAGTTTCCTGGTGCCTGTATCTTAGCCTAGACATCACTATGAGCTCTGAAGGGGGCAGTGCCTCCTCTCACCTCTAATGTGTAACTGCTGGAATGACATAAGGCTGATTTTATATAGATATGCAATGAAGCTTCAAATGTGAATTAGTCATCGGCCAATCAAAAGTGGTAAATGTGCATTTGCACCTGTCTTTAGGAATCCATAATTACAGTAGGGATCAATTCATTTAGATGTGAGGGAGGTGAGTTGCCATTGTAATGGAATGGAAATGCCTCCTCACAGCCAGCTCTTACCTCAGAATCATGCTCTTTTATATGCAGCCCTATGGGGCCACAAACAAACATCCCAATTCTGGAGGTACAGTAAATGTGTCATATAGCTGCACTTACAGCTGCATGTAAGTCTCGTTTAATTGAATTTACCCCTTAATATGGATATTAACATGTATATATGCATCTCTGCATGGGTCGGCATCTGTATTTTGATTGGATAATGACAATTATGTAATCATACCCTTACCTTGGGCAGTGTAAATAATATTTAAGTCACAGGCAGGAGCAAGTATCAGATGCAAGCAAATCTGAACATGTGCATGCTTTTCTTGTGGACATACTAATCAGTACAGATGTGCAGATTTTATGCAACAGGACTGGATGTAATGACCTGAGGTGGCACAGGATGCAGTGGATGTCTCATCCTTTACACAAACGAACACAAAAATATGTACAGTGAAGAAAAATAGAAGAAAAATATGACTTATGTACTATATCATTAGATCTTCCCATAAGGTAGGAACCATCAATTCAATTTTTGCTAATATTTTACCATTAATTTTATTTTCTTAGTTGTTTTACCTTCTTGCCTTTATTTATTCTCACAAATGTTGACTCATCTTCAAATTGAAATTCCATGATGAAATAAATAAAGCAATATCATTTACACTCTCTGCAAGATTTTGTATAGTAAAGCCACATCTCACAGTTTGCAGTCAATGCCCTTTTGAAGGCTTAAGGCTCTGTGAACTAATTAACTTTTGTACATGGAGCAGAGCAATGTTATATGTAAGAAGTATATTTTATCTATCTACAACACTGCTCCAGAAAGATCTAGTAGCACCTGCCACTGATGGGGTCAATGATTTTTGCCACACAGGAGTAGAGGGAGAGGCACACCCACTGCAAAGTAATGATAAATCTCATCACCATTCATACACACTGTGTGACACCAAATATAGGGAATGGAAATTCAACTGTTTTCTCCATACTGACCCCTACTACACAGACCCCTTAAATCCACAACCTGTATCTTTATGCTTTTGTAATGCATCCAAAAAGAAAATGCAGCAACCTATTTAGACAGAATGCTCAAGTGTCAATATCTGAAAGGGTTGGGTATGAGATCCCATCAGCTGGAATTCCAACATGAAACCCCATCAGCTGGAATTCCAACACTCAGAAAACCAACAGCGGAATTCCAATGGACAGAATCTTAACACATCCTGGTAAGTATTTTTACTGTACCCCATATCCCTAATATTAAACCTAACGACCCCTCCCACAATCTAACCCTAACCTCCCCCTCCCACAGCCTGACCCTAACCTCCCCTTCCTGCAGTCAAACCCTAACTGCCGCACACCACAGCCTAACCCTAACCTCCCACAGCCTGACCCTAACCTCCCCTTCCTGCAATCTAACCCTAACCGCCCCCTCCCACAGCCTGACCCTAACCTCCCTTTCCTGCAGTCTAACTCTAACTGCCACCCACCAAAGTCTAACTCTAACCTCCCCCTCCCACAGCCTAACCCTAACCTCTCCTTCCTGCAGTCTAACCCTAACTGTCCCCTACCTCTGTCTAACCCTTAACCCCCCCTGCTGCAGCCTAACCTTAACTACCCTCCACCACAGCCTAATCCTAACCTCCCCCTCCCACAGCCTAACCCTAACCTTCCCTTCCTGCAGTCTAACCCTAACTGCACTCTACCACAGCCTAACCTCCACCGCAGCCTTACCCTAACTCTCCCTGTAGTGCCTAAACCTAACCCCAACCTGGATACTTACCTCCAGGATATGTCAGGATTCTGTCCATCAGGATCCCGCTGTCAGTCTTGATCTGCTAGATTTTTGACCATATCCTATCTGAAAGACAGATCACTTTATTACAGATTTAAAGCATTCCGATACCATATTGTGCACAGTAATGTAAGACATTTGATTGTGCTCAGTACCATACCATACGTTAGGAATGATTTTGAGTTAAACACAAAGGGGGGAATTCAAATGTTTGAAAAGTCAGTTGGGTGTCTGTTTTTTACTGTCTATTAGAAAGGAAAAAACAGACGCCCAACTGACTTTTCAAACATTTGAATTCCCCCCCAAAGTGTCTATAGTTGCTGGAAGCTGTGGAAGCCTAATTTAGTACCCTATGCTAATGTGAGTATCCATTTATCTAATGCCAGAGTCTGCATGTGTGCAAGGAAAAAACCTCTGCCGCCCACTGATTTTCTGTTGATCGCCGCAACTGCCATCATTAATGTCTGCATATGGACTAGCTACATGTTAGGTGTAAGAGAGCTATCAGAAACAGGCTTCCTTTCCATGTACACACGGATCTTTTAATACATGTCCATGACATTTTCATGATACTCCCATGAAACTCCCATGACACTTCAACAAGTCCAGATATTTGCATGCGATTGCATTGTCATGCCAAGCTCACACCCCAAAGCACCCTTTTTCATGTAAAGAGAGATCCAGCCAAGTTGTATCTGACCCAGAAAAGAATGGAAGTATGCAAAGATCCGCAAAGTTGCATCTGTACTGCATGTAAAAACTCGCCATTTGTATATGTGAACAGAGATCCGTGTGACTTAGTCAGTCCCATTATCTACACTGTGTACAAAATGCTAGAATGTTATTAAATAAACGCAATAACAAGCCCTAAAACAAGATATGTCAATGTATTATATTGCTGTAATGATTTAGTTCTAAGTGATTGAATTATTTCCTAACTATCATGGTTTCCATTTCATGCATATGTTAGTTTTCAAGGGCATAACACTTTCAGTACTTGTGTCATTGATAACAAAAGCATAGCTTACAATGACATGTTCATTGTATAGTAGCTCATTATCTGAAGGATAACAAAACAAACAAAATCAGCCATGCTATTCTCAAGGGATAATATAATGCAGGTTTTCATTATGGCATTGATAATACTGTTTGCCCATAGTTCATTATAAAGAAAGGGAAGTCGCTCTAGTATAATTCAACGCTCTATAGTTGAAATCTTCTGCATGTGCCTTTTTTATTTGCTGCAGTCAGGTTAATGAGCCACCAGCCCACTTGATGTTAAGGACTTTATAACAATGCAAAGACTCATTAAATACTGCCTGGCACCACTCTCTTGTTGCAAAGGAACATTCAGATTATTGAATGGCTTTGTGCTCCTCGTTGCTGCTTGGCTATGGAGTACAGCAGTGGCATCTTTCCCACACACTTCTGGCAATCATCCAGTCATTCGCTTGCCCTCTTCAAATGGTATGGGTACTTGCCAATCTAAGCTTTACTAGTAGACAAACAAGGATGGCACACGACTATTTTGGAGAGATTCCAAACGTGCAGCTGAACATTTTGGTATTTTGTGAACCAAATTGCAAATCTTTTTTATTTGTATTATTGTATACGTTATATTTTAAGTCTTTGTATGTATTTTAATAGTGTTTTATTTGCATTGTAAGTTCTTGTTCACAAGTTCCTGCGTTATTTCATCAAATACTGTAGATTTCAATATATTTATCTTGGTTTTAGTGAAATATCTTTGTGGTTATACAATACTGTAGCTTCAAAATAGTCACTTTATTCGCAGTATAGTTTATTGGTTCTCATCACCAAATAATGAATGAATTTTACATTAAGAGATGTTGGGCCTGATTCTGATTTTGGAGCAAAGCAATAAAGAGCAAATAACTTTGCACCTTGGCAAAACCATGCTGCACAGCAGGTGATGCACATTTAAAATGTGCAGAGAGATTTAGATTTGTCCAAACTCAAATCTTAATTGCACACAATGAAAATAAATTTGTCCAACATTTGTGGGCCACAGTACATGCAAAAGCAGCCCTGCATGTAAAAAGTAAATAAATGTATTTGCACCCATAGCATTGCAATCAGTGCTCTAGAGAGCTCTGCTGGGCCAGCATGCCCCTTATTACAACATATAGTGTTCCAGATACAAATTCACAAAATGAGTGTAGAGTACAGCGGTATAATCAGAATGAACTCAGCAATTTTCCATTACTCTGTTCACAGATCTGCCAACAGTTCTGTCAAAAATAACATATAAAACTACAATTCATCACAACTACCCTTATTAAATAATGACCCCTTTGCAGCTTTTCAATTTACATATTAATATTGAGATCCATAAAAATGGCAAACTGTACACAACTAGAATATTATGTTAAAGGCTTATGTAGTGACCCAATATATAATAGGAATGTTGCAATATAAAATAACCATTTGCATTGTAAATTGTAGTGTGCATAGCCCTATCACATGGCCTTTGTTTATTATGGAATTGTTTGAATTGTTCATCCTATTGGCAAAGCACCATTTAAAAAGTTGGATGTCAACATTGTTAAAATGTTGACATGCAAAATCCTGACATACTCAGAATGTTGACATCAAGGTTGGCTGTGGGACAGGAGGGTTAGGCACTAGGTCAGGGCTGCAACTAGTGGGGGATTAGGAGGGCACATGCCCCGGGTGCTGGATTGGTGTGAGCCTTGAGACTGTTGAAAACAAAATGCAGGCAACCTGCTATGAGTTAGAAGCATGTTGTGCTGGGGGTTGGCTTCAGCAGGGTAGCCATCAGGTAGGGAGGGTCTGTGGGGACTGGTGTCCTGGACCATTACAGAGAGGGGGCCCACCCCTGGCTCCAACCAGGTCCGCAACGCTCCACCTATCTGTAATGTCACAATGTATGACATCACATTGAGGTGGAGCAGTGCGGCAGAATCTTTTTTTTCTTTGGAGAGTGGTGCCCTTCCTGTTTAGTCAGTCAGGGCCCCACAATTTCTGATGGCAGCCCTGGGCTTCAGAGGATATGCCAGGGCCGGATTAAGGGGGGTACATAGATCAAGTACACCCAGGCCCTACCTCTTGGTTGGCCTCCCGTCCGGAGCTCCCCCGACCCATCTTGCCTCTCAGGGGTGCTTTGTCCATGTGAAAATATTTTTGGGGGGGAGGTTAGGGTTAGGCTTTGGGGGAGTAGTGTTACGCTCTAAAGGTTTTAGGATATGGATTAGGGGTAAGGGTCACATGACCCCCAGGACCCAGAAAATTGTGCTAGAGTTTATTCAGCCATTGGGAGTAGGTAAGTTACCACTGTACCACCAGGGACCATTTCTGTTTTAAATATAAGCAGAGTTAAAAAGGCAAGTGGATGAAAGTGTTATGTTAGGATTAGAAAAAGATAAGACATCTAGATTTAAAGACAAATTAGAACTTTTTAATTATACTAATTTTCTCATTAGAAATTCACAAGAATCTTTGGAAATATGTTACTATGATCCCTAGGTCATAACACCTTCACCCATTAAAAAAAACTACATTTCCAGAAAACTGTTGCATAACACCTTTCTCCACTCACCTCTTCAGTTATTTTAACTATAGAAAGATATTGAAGACATCATTATTAACTGCCAACTTGCACCTGTCTTCAGTAAGGGTAAAATATGTTACTTTCAGCATTAAATAGCATCTCTAAGATACATACTTGAGTTTTGTGTGAACACTATTACTGCTAAATAATGCCTTAATTGTAAATATATGACAAAATGCAAATAACAAATTTATGTGCAACCTTAACAGTAAATGCCTACCCCAAAGAGTGTGAGCACATGAGTGTTCAGACCTTGCTACACTCCACTTCAAACTAATAAATATATCTATAATAAGAGCTAGTTGATCCAAGTAAGCATGGAAAGGCCTGCTCTCACTGCTGCACAAGGCAATACAGGATAACTGCTTTGAAGAATTTACTTGAAGCTTAGAGAATTATGCTGGTATATGATCCATGAAGCATTCATCCTGTACAGTATTTCTCAATATGGCAGTGTAAACACTTATTGTGGTCCTGATAGGAGATCAAATATCAATGTTTTGCTGGACCTGTATTCTGTTCTATTAAACTTCACTCACATAAGCGAAAGGCCTCACCTCCACCTGCCAGACCTACATGTACTAATTTGTGCAACCAGATTTCCTGTGTCAGTCTCCACGGCTGAAAAATAGGGAAGGCTTGGGGTTTGGGTGGTCTAAATGTGAGGACTAATTAGGAACTGCAATCAAGAAATTGTGGCATATTATTGTTTTCTGGGTAATGCCCCTAACATCTTCAGCTATCATTTTAAGTTGGAAAGCTAATTTTTTTTTTTGCTGGTTCTGTATTACAGACCTTGAGTCCTGGGTAAAACAATGGCATTTAGCAGCTCCAAGTGCTAAATTTTGAGAGAAAGCCCTGCACTACCTTCTACTAGTTGGGTAATGTGCAATATGTATGCAACTTTTTGGCCTGTTCAGTGTTCCTAAGTTGATTGTATTGCTTTCAAAGCACAGGAATGCCGTAATAGCTCATAAAAAATATACATGCCATCTAGGGCTGAAGCAGAGTTGAAAAGAAGTTGCTTGTAGGCAGCCATATGCATCTCTGTGTCTGGACTATCCATATGATTAGTTTGATACTTATCATCATCACCATCATCATCATCATCAGGACCCTACCCTTGGCACAAAGATCTGTCTGGGAACAAGGGTAATTACACCTATACACAAATATTTATAGTCCTCAGTTCCATCTGTGCAATCTTCCTGAACTTACAAATAAATAACAAAGTGTTAAACAAGTAAATGTGCTTGCCTTAATTGTTACATGAGTGACATCACTACTCTACATATTATCATTTGGATCTGATGCATATTAAAAGTTCTGTTGGAAAAAATTCAGACATGTACAGTATGTTGAGTCAAAACATCTCAAGATACGTCTAACTCAAAATACAGCTGTTTTTCTACATGTGTATGACAGGCATAAATATAGCTATACTTATGCCCAAGGATAATGGAGAGAAACAGTTTGATAGTGTTAGTTATAAATGCAATAGTCACATTGCCTTATTTGTGTACAATATAATGTGTTGGAGTGTCATATATGCAAGAGAGATTAGTGCCTTGGCAGTGCTATTAATCAATGTGAAGATGATTTCTTGTAATACTCTAAATAGAAATTACAAGTGAGAAACCTGAATTGTTTACCAGCTGTTTACCAATTGTTTAATGCATGAAGTACAGTCAGCTGGAGGGGTAAATAGAGAAGCCAGTCAGTCAGAAGCCAAGTAGTGATACTGGAATCATCATCATCATCATTATTGTCCAAAATTGGCTAGTGCTTCAATGCGGTTAACAGATACACCTTATACTTCTCATCAGGTTGCACCCTCAGGAGGCAAACCTGGGTCAAAGGGAAACCTGGGTGACACATGATCCTGAGGAAGCTGGCATCCATTAGACCAGCGAAATGCGTTGAGCTAAGGACACTGACTATTTACATTGGATCCATTATCATCTCCGGTACTAATTGGACTCCTTGCTTTATTGGACACTACCAGCCCCTTTGGAATTTGGAATCACTCCTGCTACTAATCGGATTCTCATCTGCTAAATTGAGATCCATGGGGATAACACCTATAAGGACTGGGTAACTACTAACATCTAAAAGTGAACCAAAGTTTATTGAGGAGTGAGCCCTAACCAGAGACTGTGTGCAAAAGATAATATAAGTGAGATCTAAGTGGTCCCAACCCAAATCTCCTGCCCTTGATTTGGGAACAGATAAAGATATTGTGTCTAGTTTTGTGATACTGTTTAATTTATATGTTTATTAAAACTATATGCATTTTTAATCCTAATATTTCGTTGTCCCTTATTGGTCCAACAGCCGGCGCCAATACACCCTTCTCTATTATGAATGGGTGCGTACACTTATATACAGAGTATTTTGGATTTGTATTTACTTCATGTTTCCAAAAAATTTTAATTTCTTCATCGCTTACATTTTTTGGGTTTCAAGATCTTGAAACAAAAAAAAACTTAAGCAATAAAGAAAAAATTATGTACATATCACAAAATACTGCAGTTCAAAAAGGTGTGTAAACCAGTTGTTTTCCCTTTTCCCTCATCCCTCCTCTTTACCACTTTTTAACAAATTTGTTTTAAATAATTTAATTATTTAAATAAGTGACGGTGCTGCAGTATGCATTCATCTCTTGCAGTACTGGGTGAAGAGCAGAAAATATTAGGGAGTAGTAGTGGCTGCTAGAGAAGTGGAGACAAGCTGCTGAATTTGAACAGCAATTGTGCTGTTGAACCCAAGCCTTATCCTGGGATCAGGGGCATACCAGATTTTTGTGGGCCCCATAGCATGATTTTTAAGGGCCTCTGTACCAATTCTTTAAGAGAGACATCTTTCAGTAGCAGTTGTTCATTTTATGCCCCAAAATAGTGCTCTAGTTCATTTTCTGAATAATATTAGTATCTTAGATCATAATATGTTACATTTTAGGGCTGTCGGTAAACATTATGTAACACAGTACCAACAATTCAGATTATGACATAGTGTCCCTAGTTCATATTACTGTATGTCAAATTGCAGTGCCCCCAGTTCATAGTGTTATGCCACACTATAGTGCATCCACTTCACATTGTGCCACATTACAGTGCCACAGTTCACATTGTGTAATATTATAATTCCCTCCAGTTTTTTGCTACATTACAATGAGCAAGACCAGGGGCATACTTAGATATATTGCATGCCCCAAAGCAAAAGTTTGTAATGGCCCCTATCTATCAGCCAATTGCAAATATATATATATATATATCACTAGGGGCAAATGCAGGATTTCTAGACGGGGCTTCCAAATGCAATACACAATCTGCCACTCTTCGGAACATTGTAGCAAGAGTCTGGGGGAGTAGTAGAAGAACCTAGTACCGATCCTAGACATTGTTTGTGTGTGTGCATATATATATATATATATAAAGCAAATGGAATAATAGTAGCCCTTTATAAAGTAACCAATAATATTAAAACAGGAAATGATGTAATAGGTAAAGGGGTTTAAATAGAGCAGCCCGGAGAACTAGTTCACATTGCTCAACAAGCTACAGAACAGGAAGAACCAGGGGAGAGGATCTTACTAAGTAGGTAAATAACCTGCAATTAGATTATTGAACATATGTTAGTCCATCTGATAGTCTATCTCTTTATAAAAAGAAAGTATGTTGGTAATAATACTTGACTATTTATACTAATTGTAGGTTAAGAAATTTGAATACCTCCATTTTTAAGAGGACCATAAACTATAATCCTATCTGTCAAATTTTTAATTGATTAACTGAGACTGCTAACCGCAAAATTTAGTAAATAAATGTATTATTAATTGGTCACAAGCAAAAAAAATCTGTTTTGATGATTACAACTATGAACTAATTAGCTTATTCATTAATACCAGATAGGTTGTCAAAAAAGGACATCAAGTACATGAGGGCCAATTTATAAACAGCCACTCAATCCATTCTTTGGATAGGAGGAAGAGTCTGATTAAGTAAGTTCCCACACTATAAAAGTAGTTGATCTAAATCATTTATACTTTAATCATAATTCATTAATTAATGTTTACCATTAAGGCTCCAATAAAGACACAAATTTGCTTGAAAATCCAATTGAAAAGGACTACACTATTAACAAAGACTCCACGAATACAGAGTAAGTACCAATCGGAATATCACTTTGTGATATATGGGTCTCATTAATAACCATCACTAAAAAGGGATTGCACAGAATCTATGATTTTATTGTTTATTGATATGCATTGTGTAAAAAATATTAGTACAAGTAGAAGATGTCATCTTTATTCCTTTTTTCTTTTTTCTTTCTCCTTCTTCTTTTTCTTGATTGGAGTCAATATAAGGTCTATTACTCTCCATTATTGCTTGCTCTCTTCTCTTTCTCCGTTAACAAGAAGAAAATAAAAAAACATAAATTCTGCAAAACGTATATAGAGACAGAAAAAGGGATATAAAATTATATATTATGGATATAAAATGATACAATATGGATTTTATCTCTATCATCAACTACATTGTTTTCTCCAACTAAACTGTACATCCTATCCTCGAGATTATATGTTCAATTATGCACTTATATACCCTGATTTGGAATAATGTGATTCCTATGAAGTGATAAATATGTGACAATTAAGTTGTTTTCTATATGTATAATATGTGTTCATTGATACAACCCCCTCATTTTTTACGTTTTAGCTCATTTTGTAATACACCCCTGATGAAGTCATAGATGACGAAATGCGTTGGGTGATATAGTGTCTGGATTCAAGATGAAAGACAAAAGCTTTTTTTTTGATGATTTAGAAATACAAGTGTATCTATGTATTAAAATGATTGTTCCATTAATTTATTTTAAGTATTTTTAGAAAGTGTTTTAATAAATTATATATATACATTGGAGATTAAGTGCTGTGGTTGTATTCAATGTACAATAGGTTATAACAAATAGACCAATCTTTGTACCATAGATATATGTTTTGTTGTTCCATGAAGGGAATTAATATATACAAACTTTCACAATAAGCGCCCCCAAAGATACAATTTCCCTATCTATCTATCTATCTATCTATCTATCTATCTATCTATCTATCTATCTATCTATCTAGTGATTCAGAAGTTGCAGTACACCCTTTTGTTTCAAAAACTGTGCAGGAAATGGGAAAACTGAATACTCCAGTGAGGTATGGAATCAGAATCAGAATCAGCTTTTTTGGCTAGGTACACTTGCATATAATAGGAATTTGTCTTCGGGTTTGCTATACAGCCAAGTAGGTCACAGATAAGCAGGTGGGGCAAGTAAAGTCATACAGATAGGAATACCATAGGGACACAAGTTAGTTACATGTACGTCTAGTCAGTCAATGTTCAGGAGTTCAGCAGGCGGACTGTTTGGGGAAAGAAGCTTTTGAGGCTTCTGGTGGACCTGGCGGGGACGGCCCTGTAAGGCCTGCCTGAAGGAAGCAAGTTAAACATGCTGTGGATGGGGTGTAGCTGGTCCTTTACTATCTTCGTTGCCTGCTTTTTAGCTCTGGACTGGTACAGGTCCTGGACTGAGGGAAGGTTGGCCCCGATGATCTTCTCTGTGGCTCTGACCACCTTGTGGAGCCTGCATCTGTCCCTCATGCTGGAAGAGCCTTACCATACCAGTATCAAGGAGCACAGTACTGACTCCACAATCGCGGAGTAGAAGAGGAGCAAAAGCTTCTGTCGGATGTTGAACTTCCTTAGTTGCCTGAGGAAGAACAACCTCTGCTGCACTTTCCTGACAGTGGCATCAGCGTTGGACCCCCATTTAAGGTCCAGGAAGATTGTGGTCCCTAGGAACTTGAGGGAGTCCACTAGTGATACCACACTGTCAGCAATCATTAGCGGAGGTGCACTAGCTGACATCTTCCTGAAGTCCACTATCATCTCAACAGTTTTGAGGGGGTTAAGCTCAAGGTTGTTGTGGATGCACCACTGGGCCAATTGGTCTACTTCCTGTCTATAGGCCGATTCGTCCTCATCCTTGATGAGGCCGATGACGGTGGTGTCGTCAACAAATTTGATGATCTTTACTGATTGCATCTGAAGTGCAGTCATTTGTGTACAGGGAGAAGAGCAGGAGTGAGAGGACACAGCCCTGAGGGGCCCCTGTACTAATGGACCGCGCTTGAGAGGTGAATTCCCCTGCTTTTATCACCTGTGTCCTATGTGACAGGAAGTCTACTATCCAGGAACAGGTAGATTCTGGGACCCCTAGGCAAAGTAATTTGGGGTGGAGGATGCTGGGGACAATTGTATTGAAGGCTAAGCTGAAATCGACAAACAGGACCCTCGCGTAGGTACCGGGAATGTCTAGGTACTGTAGAATGTAGTGCAGGCCCAGGTTGACTGCATCCTCGACACACCGATTCGATTGATAGGCGAACTGTAGGGGGTCCAGTTGGGGGCCAGTCACAGTTTTTAGGTGATTCAAAACCAGACGCTCAAACATTTTTATGACCACAGACATCAGTGCTATTGGCATGTAGTCGTTCAGGTTCATGATAGAGGGTTTCTTGGGAACCGGGACATTAGTGGACATTTTGAGGCAGGAAGGGACTTTCCACAGCTCCAGTTATTTGTTGAAGATCTTGGTGAATATGAGGGCAAGCTGACCTGCACATGCTCTCAGGGCATATGGCGACACTCCATCAGGACCAGGAGCTTTCCTGGGTTTGGCCCTTTTGAACAGTGCCTCCACCTCTTCTTGGGTGACTTGCAGTGCCTGGAGTTGTCCGTCAGTGTTCAGGGCATCATAGAGGTGATTGTATGGGTTGCAGGGTACTTCTTTTGCGAACCTGCAATAAAAGTGGTTCAGCACGTCTGCTAGGTCTTGGTGCATGGTGGTGAATCTGCACAGTTTTTGAATCAAAAGAGTATGCTGCAACTTTGACAAGGGTGTACTGTGACTTCTGAATCACCCTGTATATGTGTATGTGTGTGTATAGAAATTTGGGTATGCAGGCACTCACCAGTAGATTCCAACAGGTATTTATTAATAACTCACAGAGACATAAAGACGGTGTGTCGACGTTTCGGTCATCACGTGACCTTCTTCAGGACATCATACAGGGACATCAGGAAGACAACTGTCCAGTGCATCACCATTCGAATGGTGCATGGTGGGTGCAGCTAGGGAATCGTTGCTGGCAGGAGCAGGAGGCCCCCCTGTCTTAGTTGCCCTGGACCCGCCCGAGGGCTTAATCTGTAACTTTCACATGGAGGTGGCCCCTCTCAGCTCTGGGCCATGTGGTAACTGCATTCCCTGCACCTATGGTAGCTATGCATTTTGCTGGGATCCTTACTCACCCCAATGGAGTTAGGTGCTAGGGGTCTTATCAGGTTTGGTACAAAATTGCAGTTAGTATCCCAACAGTACAACAGTGGAATCCCAATGACAGAATCCTGACACATCCCGGTAAGTATTTTAACACTACCTCTATCCCTAACCAGGGCTAACCCTAACTTTCCCTTCCTTTAGCTTAACCTTAACCATCACCTCCTGCAGTCTAACCCTAACTTCCTCCATCCCCGCAGCCTAACCTTCCCACTGGTGCCTAACCCTAACCCTTACCTCATTTCTTACAGGTGGGATCTTTCAGGATTCTGTCCACCGAGTTCCTGCTGGCAGTCTTCCTGACTGCTGGGATTTTGACTGCATGCCTTCTTATCTACGCCTATCTATAAGGAACTATAGTTTATAGTGAAAAATAAACACTTTTACATCCACTCTCATCTCTGCAAGATTCATTCACAAAGCATTCAAATCTGAAACAGGCTGTTAAGGGTAGATAAAATCTCAAAAATATTTAAAAGGAGCGCTGTCCAGAACATAAGGGTAATTATATAAAATTTATTAACATTCAGCTGTAAAATTCCACAAATTTTGTAGTGTTGCTACACTAAAACGAGACTAAAACTGAAACATATAGTATCTCATAGTATCCATATTAAATGAAAAGCAACAAGTTTATAGTTCGTGCAACATTCAAGCTTTCAATAATAAAGCATCTTTTAATCATGCAATAAGCAGAATGAAGAAAGCTGATTATCCTCCTGAATCCAATTAGACATGCAAATTAGAAGCAGCCCCAATATTTGGTTATAAGGAATAATAAAACTAAAAAAACATAGGACTTACTAATATCCAAGTGTTAGTACTGACAAAGGTAGTTCTTATGCTAGATCCAGTTATAATAAAAGTAATATTTCTCACAACTGTGGGTTAGTGCAAAGTGTCATATAGTTTGTAATAGAAAAATAAGCCAAGCTGAAGTGAAAAAGAAGGAAAACAGAAGCACACCAATCTAACAAAACAAAGAAACCAGAGGAACTAATAACAAATGTGAGTCACTTACTCTTCAGACCACTCACCTCCTGATTGTTGCATCTGATTAAATAGCACGGAACTACCTTTGTTGGACATTTCATAAACCATCCACTTTACCAACAAATGCTTGTATCTATATTATTGTAATTTTGTTTTTCATGCACAGCTGCACCAATGCAATCTTACCTACAAACACTTAAAAAATCTTACAGAACCACCATTGCTTCTTAAACCTCACAATCTTTTCATTACATACGGTCCAAATACATTTCAACACCCACTTTATCTACACTTCTGATTCATTTCATACTAAATCTACACCCATTGAGCCGACACTGCTTTTCTAATCTGCATTTCTGCAATTCTTCAACTCTGAATTTCCTTACAGCCTCCACTCCTACTTCCACTTTCCCTCAACTTATTTACCTACTAAACACTATGTCAAGGCTTTCTTATACTCCCCACATCACTCAGTGTCTACCTAATCATGCGTCTTTATCCTTCGCCCCTAGTCTCCTACACCCCCTCCTCCCTCCCCTCCTCTGTCTCCCCTCCATCTCTCTGTATTCTTTTCCCTCCTTTCCTGTTACCCCACTTTCACTCACGTCTACCCCATGGTCCTGCTACCCCACAACTCAGCCCTGCTCCCTCTCTCCCTTCCCTGTCACCTCCCCACACCCTCATCCACATCACACTGACTTCCCTCCCTGCCCACCTCCTGCAGTTTCCCCTCCTAGCTCTGGCACCCGCACCATCACTACTCTCTCATCATCCCTGCCCTCAAATTTAATCTCTCCTCATCGCTACAGCAACCCTGATAATCTCATTCACATCTCTCCCACAAACTCATACCCCCTATCCTGTCCACTGTGGAATGCCAGATCTGTTTGTAACAAACTGGTCCCCACTCATGACCTTTTCATTTCCAACTCCCTCCACCTACTAGCCATTACTGAAACTTGGATAACGCCCTCTGACACTACTTCTCCTGCTGCTCTCTCTGCTGGGGGCCTCACATTCACACGCACACCCCGACCTGGGGGTCGCCATGGGGGTGGTGTTGGGTTCCTTTTACCTTCTAGTTACTCCTACCAACTCATACCACCAGAACCATCCCATACATTCTCTACATTTGAGGTCCATACTATACGCCTCTTCCAACCAGTCCATCTTAGAGTAGCTGTCATTTACCGCCCCCCTGGCGTTGCTTCCAAATTCATCGACAACTTTGCTTTCTGGCTTCCTCACTTCCTCTCTTCTGACATTCCTTCCATTATCCTAGGCGATTTCAACATCCCTATTGACATCACCACACAATCCCCTGCCTCTAAACTCCTTAACCTCACCTCTTCACTTAGTCTCTCCCAGTGGACCTCCTCACCCTCCCATGTGAATGGGAGCTCACTGGATCTGGTCTTCACTCACCGCTGTGATATTTCTGATTTTTCCAATTCCCCATTTCCCCTCTCTGACCACCACCTGCTCTACTTTAACCTATATCTCTCGACTTCCCCATCTCTACCTCCCAAGGCTACCATCACTAAGCGTAACATTGAGGCTATTGACACCACATTCCTTTCCTCCCTGTTTGACTCACTTCTCTCTCCTATTCTCTCTCTCTCTCATGCCCTGAACAAGCCACTTCGATATACAATGCATCCCTTACTTCTGCTCTTGACTCTGTTGCTCCACCAACCACTATTCACACTCGCAAATTAACACCTCAACCCTGGCACACCAAATGCACCAGATATCTGCAAAAATGCTAACGTACTGCTGAGCGACACTGGAGGAAATCACGCTCTAAGGCAGACTTCCTCCATTTCAAACTTATGCTCTCATCCTTCAGTGCTGCCCTTTCCCTTGCTAAACAGTCATACTTCAAGAACCTCATCTCCTCCCTGTCCTCCAACCCCCGGCGCCTCTTTGCCACTCTCAACTCACTCCTCTGCCCACCTCCACCTCGTCTCCCTTCCTCACTCTCTGCTCTTGACTTTGCCACTTACTTCACATCCAAAATTGACTCCATACGTAAGGACATCACATCACACCAGACCATTAGTAGCCAGCTTTCCCCCATCCCTTACCACCCCTTCCCATCCCTCCCACCTACTCTGACCTCTTTCTCCCATGCAACTGGAGAGGAAGTCATGGCCCTCATTCGTTCCTGTCCCCTCACCACCACCCCACTTGACCCTATCCCCTCCCGCCTCCTCCGCTACCTCTCTCCTTCTGCTTGTTCCCACCTTTCCCACCTTCTCAATCTCTCCCTCTCATCAGGCACTGTCCCCTCTGCCTTCAAGCATGCACTCATCTCTCCTATTCTTAAAAAACCTACCCTTGATCCAAACACTCTCTCCAACTACCGACCCATCTCTCTCCTCCCTTTTGCCTTTAAACTCCTTGAGCGTATTGTCTACAACCGCCTTACTTCCTTTCTTTCCTCACACTCACTACTTGACCCATTCCAGTCTGGCTTCCGTCCTCTCCACTCCACTGAAACTGCCCTTACAAAAGTATGCAATGCCCTCCATGCTGCTAAATCTAAGGGACACTACTCGCTACTTATTCTACTTGATCTCTATGCTGCTTTTGACACTGTGGACCATCCTCTCCTACTGCAAATCCTTCACTCCATTGGTCTGGCTGTCTTCCTACCTCTCTGACCGTTCATTCTCTGTCTCTTCTTATGACTCCACCTCCCCCTCACTTCCACTAACTGTAGGTGTACCCCAAGGTTCTGTCCTTGGTCCTCTCCTCTTCTCTCTCTATACGTCCTCACTAGGTAAGCTCATTAGTTCTTTTGGTTTTCAATATCATCTCTATGCTGATGACACCCAAATCTATCTTTCCTCTCTAGACTTGTCCCCTGCTCTCTTCACTCGTATCTCCAACTGTCTCTCTGCTACCTCTTCCTGGATGTCCCAGCGCTTTCTTAAACTTAACATGTCTAAGACCGAACTGATCATCTTTCCTCCCTCCCGCATAACCTCACCTCCTACAATCTCATTATCTATTGATGGCACTACTATCTCCTCTAGCCCCCAAGTGCGCTGTCTTGGAGTAATCCTTGACTCCTCCCTCTCCTTCAAACCACACATTCAGCACCTCTCACAAACCTGCCGTTTTCATCTAAAAAATATTTCCAGGATCAGACCCATTCTGACCCAGGATGCTACTAAGACTCTTATCCACTCACTGGTCATCTCCAGACTGGATTGCTGTAATCTCCTCCTGACTGGCATTCCTGACAAACACCTCTTTTCACTCCAATCTATCCTCAATGCTGCTGCCCGGCTCATTTTCCTCACCAAACGCACTACGTCTACCTCTCCTCTCTTACTAGACCTTCACTGGCTCCCCTTCCCTTTCAGAATCCATTTCAAGCTTCTCACACTCGCTTACAAAGCCCTCACCCACTCCTCTCCCATCTACATCTCTGATCTTATCGCCCTTTACATTCCCACATGTCCTCTTTGCTCTGCTAATGCACAATGACTTTCCTGCCTACGGATCACCTTCTCCCACTCCTACCTCCAAGATTTTTCACGTGCTGCACTACTTCTCTGGAATTCCCTACCTCTCCCCCTCAGACTCTCCACCTCTCTACAAAATTCAAACGGGCTCTCAAGACCCACTTCTTCACCAAACCAAGCCAAATCTCATCCTAACCCTCTGTTCTACACTCTCCATGTACCCCATCTGTGTCACCCCTGTCTGTCTACCCCTCCCCTTTAGAATGTAAGCTCTCACGAGCAGGGCCCTCTTCCCTCATGTGCTTATCCTTTCTTACTTTAATAATCTTCAACTGCATCAACTCCAGCAGTCTTCTGCCACCTGATACTTATTACAGTGTCATCTGCTGATGTAACTATGTTTATTTACCCTGTACTTGTCCTATACTGTCATCAACTGTAAGTTTGCTGTTTTCCTGTTTGATTATTTATGTAGTCTGTAATTGGGCGCTGCGGAACCCTTGTGGCGCCATATAAATAAAGGATAATAATAATAATAATAATAATAATAATATCCATTAAGGTGGTCAGTGTGTTTGCTGTCTCGGAGCTCACAGTTCAGTGTTCCACTTATGAATGTGAGGAGTGTGTTGGTCCTCTCATATCCCATGCGGCTTATCACATGTGGGAGACCACGAAAGTCTCAGCCTTGTAGCTGCTGACAGTATGGGCTGCTCATTTTTCCGGAACGGCAATGTGGTCCCAGCATGTGTGACAGATTTGGCTATTGTTTCAAGATGTCATCTGGGGAAGGGGGTGTGACCTGATGCATTTCTGATCATAAAGCCCCCAGTAATTTAACTGGAGCAGCAAGAGCATGTTACAACCCACACAGGGATGGATTGGGATGGAAAACCAGCCCAGGAAATTTCTAATGGAGCCCTAAATGGGGTGAAAGGGGGAGTATGTAGTGGGGACACAGTCTGATGGCATATGTAGAAGGTCCTGATCATACAGTACATACAGTAAGGGGCATGTGGAAAAGTTTGATGATATATAAGGGCTTATGAAGAAGTCTGATATCAAAAAAGGAGCATTTGGATGACCTGATGGCACATAAGGGGCATCAGGATGGCTGATGGCATGAAAGAACATGTAAAAAATCTCTTTGCAACCTCTGAACTTCTTCCCATAGGAAAAGAGCAGGGTGTCAGGAATCAGGACCATCTGATGATGACAGTGATTATCTGAAGCAATCTCCAAAACCTTGAGAAGCCTTCATTCTGGATTGGCACCCCTCCCTCTCACTCTGAGTAGTTTAAATAGGGATCTAGCACTGCTGACTGCACAGTCTGTAAAGTAAAGCCCCAGATAAGATCTTTTAATTTTATAGCAAGTCAGTTGTGGGGTAAACGTTTGGGGCATCACCACCTTACATTATTTTCAGCACTTTTATGTCATTCTATTTGTTTATATATTTTTTTATTTATGTAACATTTTCACACATCTTTCACTTTTTGAACACTTAACATTGATCAGCTAACCTCACCTTTTTAACTCTCTGATACTTCACTGCTGTCCTCTCTCTCTAACACTCAGCAGCTACTTTGATTTACCTAACATTTTAATTTTTCACTGCTATCTTTTTTTGTGTGATGCCCTGGGTGGTTTGGGCAAACCCCTATAATGTTAGGGAATCCCTGTAATGTTAGGGACCTGTCCTATGAGGTTACCTTAACGAATGGTGGGCAGGCTAATAATATTGGCCAATTTTATGCCAAAACCTCAGATGTGATGTATAATTTATTATAATTTTAATGGTTGTATGATGCACCTGCTTTCCTGTTTCTATGTTGCGTAATAGGTCTCAGGCAGGTAACACATCTTTTTAGAAGTAGATTGGGTGTGCAGTCCAGGCCCCTCCCCCATTATATTCATTTATTAGGGCACACTGGTGCTTGCAACCAATAATATGAGATAAGCGCAGTGATTTTCTGCAGTTTATAAAAACTAAATATAAAAAACAGATAAATATTTTAAAAAATAAATGTAAAAATAAAAAAAAACTTGTGTGTGTCCAGGGCCAGCCCATGCCACCACTTTAATAATATAAGCACTGTGAGTTGCAGTGTGAAGTTGATGTCAATTGTTATAAAACATTAAAAAGTTGGAGTTTTTTATAGTTTAAATAAAATAATTAGCACTCCAAAGTGTAGTGGCAGCCAAAAGAGGTTTTCAATTGACTTGTATTCCAAATAAGTCACAAAGAAATGTTCATTGGGGGTAAAACCTCTGCGTCTTCAGTGCTTAAAATATAATTTAGTCCTTCAGTATGGACCTTTATAAGTTGTAAGCGTACCAGACATAAGAAGAAAGATTGCCCGTAGTAGTGTCTTTCTCGGTAATTATTCTCCTTTATTTCTTATGCGGATGCACTCATCGAATGGCATGGTTACATAGGCAGATAAAGGATTTGTGTAAATAATAAACACTTTTTTCACAAAGTGATAGGTGTTGATGAGCAAACTTGCAAGAAAAAAGTGCTCATGTGCAAACGGGTGATAAAGCCACTACAAAAAAGTGTGACTTTTATTACAAACAAATAAGTCACCCTTGTGATACATGCAGGTTTTCAATAAATCAATGACTCACTTCTCTAAGTGGACACTTTCTTGCTAAGCCGTCCTCAGTATAAAGTGATGTTTCTTAGGAGGATACTCTTTTGTTACATGATCCTCAATGACATGAAAACCTGCTCATCGCGGCACAGTATGGGCGTTAGGTCTGCATGCGATCCTCACGGCCCAGCATGGCGCAGTAACAGCATGTAGTGTTCCCGTTGTGGGAAGAGGTAGGGTTGATCGTTAGTCACTTGCTCCTTAAGTATTCCTTTGGAGCTGGATAACTGTACACTGAGGTTGCTAGGGATCAATCTTTCCTCCAGCAGATCAACTTTTCCAGCAGCAGCAGCAGCAGCAGCAAGGGTGACAGGCAGATTCAGCAGACCAGGGATCTCCCCTCCAGCAGCCCCTTCCCCCCAGGCCTTTGTAGCACTGGGGTAAATTTATTAAATGCATTTATTTAAAAAAAAACTGGTGGTGTTCTTAATAAACCTACTCTGCTTTACAATTAGCGGTTGTAAGATACTGTCAAGAAAAACAGAGATGGGTTAGTAAATGCAATTCCTGGCGGATATTATAGGATGGCCAGGTGGAACCTGTAAATTTTCATGTATTTTAGGGACTGTGAAAAACACAGGGACCACTGGTTGATCCTGTTTTAAGGATTTGCATAGTTAGGTGAGATGGTGCCCATACCACGTGTCTCGTCCAATAACTCATCCACCTCCTTCTTACATGCTGGCGTTGGATCCAAATATAATAATTCATATGTAGATTGGTCAGCAAGCTTATTGTATATGTTGTCCTTATAATAACTTAAATCAAGGACTACTATAAAGCCCCCTTATCAGCGGGGTGGGTTATAATATCTTCATATTTGCTCAGGTCCCTTGGAAGGTGGATCTTCACAGGTTCACGCAAAAACTAAGATTTCAGGAGTTTTTTCAAGAATCTTCCAATTACGACCCCAGCGCCTCCTATTGACACAGCCAACCAGCAATTTTTGAATACTAGGCAAAAATTCTCATTTGACCCCGGTTCAACGAACCTGTCCATTAAATCAGTTGTCAGATTACAGGATGGATCAGTAATTAAATACAGCCAGGCTGGGCAGAGAATTAACCATAATATGTACAGAGCAGAGAGATCAGCACTAAGGGACCTGAGCAAATATGAAGATATTATAATCTGCCCCACTGATAAGGGTGGCGGAATAGTAGTCCTTGATCTAAGTTATTATAAGGATGAAATATACAATCAGCTCGCTGACGAATCTACATATGAATTATTACATTTGGATCCAACGCCAGCATATAAAAAGGAGGTGGATGAGTTATTGGATGAGGCCCGTGGCATGGGCACCATCTCACCTAAATTATGCAAATCCTTAAAACAGGATCAACCAGTGGTCCCTGTGTTTTTCACAGTCCCTAAAATACATGAAAATTTACAGGTTCCGCCCGGCCATCCCATAATATCCACCAGGAATTCCATTTACCAACCCATCTCTGTTTTTCTTGATAGTATTTTACAGCCGCTAATTGTAAAGCACAGTAGGTTTATTAAGGACACCACCAGTTTTTTTTAAAGAAAATTGGAAACAGTGAACAGAGTACCCGTGGACACCCTGTTATGTGTGGTAGATGTATGCAGTTTGTATACAAGTATACCCAACACAGAGGGTCTCCTGGCAGTGAAGGAATTTCTTATTGGGGAGAAAATGGACACGTTAGACCTTGATTTGTTCATGAGACTCTTGGAGTTAACCCTCATTAGAAATTAGTTTGTATTCAACGGACGTTTTTGCCATCAAAAAATGGGGTGCACGATGGGGAGCAATGTCTCCCTGTCCTTTGCAAATATCTTTATGTTCATGGAAGAGGAACAAGCTTTTTTAACAACCAGGAAATTGCAGAGCACATCCTCTTGTACTCTAGATTCATAGCCGGTCTTTTCATCTTGTTGATGGGACCAGGAGTTATTTTTAAACATCATGGAGAACATCAACTCCAGTGATTCGACCATCAAATACACATATCAAATCAGAAGATCTTCTGTGAATTATTTAGATGGGGAAGTATCGATAGTGGATGGCTACATAAAGTCAGGCTTGTTCATAAAGCCCACCGATAAAAATACCTTTTTAAGGGCAAACAGCCACCACCGCAGATCCTTTATAAAAGGCCTTCCATTATCACAGATGATTAGAGCAAGTAGAATCATTAGAGACCGTTCTATAGTAGAACATGAAGTGGATAAAATGATTCTAAAATTTGTAGCTAGAGGATATGATTCTAAGACATTGCAGAATCATAAGATGGAAGTCTTGGCTATGTCTAGAAGCAGTCTGTTGGCAGCCAAAATAAAGGCTCAAGAACCCATAATCCCATTTGTGAGCAAACCCAATACGTCAAGCACGGTATTGCCAAGAGCAGTTAGGGCCTTGTGGACAGTGGTTTCTACTGATAAACAATTACCTAGTCTAAGAAATAAATGCCCGCTTATGTGCTTCATCCACGGGAGAAGTATCAAGGACAGTGTAGTCCACACGGACATCACAGGTTTTCAACCAAAGCAGGGTAGGGCCACGAGTTTCTTGAGTTGACCATCGGGGTGCTATAAGTGCCCAAAATGCACCACCTGTTCACATATGGTCACGGGGTCCACATTTAAGCATCCTTATTAAGATCAAACCTATAGGATCAAACATACCCTCACATGCACATCTACACACATAGTGTACATTATAATGTGTCCATGTAATTTATACTATGTAGACAAATCGATCAGATCCTTAAGGGAATGGATGCCTTACACAGATCCAATATCAAACAGGCCATCACAGGCAAAGGTTCTGAACAACCCGTGGCCAAACACTTTGCGGAGAAGGGACATAACATGGGGGATCTTAAACAAATGGTCATAGACCACATTCCAAAGAATTTAAGAGGCGGAGACAGAGAAGGAAGATTGTTACGAGCTGAAGCTAAATGGATCTTTGAGCTGTATCTGTACACTATTAACCCTAATGGGCGTAATGAAATTATGCCCTGGAATGTCTTCCTGTAGTGACAGTACGATGGGAGATGAACAGTCGTCCACTGATTGCATAGGGGATAGGCCCCCGTCAAGAGGACAGAGATGATAGTAACCTGAGCTCATTAAATTATGCGGTGGTGTTCGTCATAAGCAGCAGTCGCTCTCAGAGCAGGGTAACTGACCCACATTGAGAAAGGATCTTAGGAGTGATATTTGTCTTTCACATCACCGGTAGTTTCACCCAGCAAAACATTAAACTATAGTGCGATACCTTTATCCTAATATGGGGATCAATAAGCATTTTAGATTTACACCAAGACATACAGCTTACGTAGCCACAGCACTTTTCACTTCTTTTATATGTATTTACCGTATATACATCACACAATATACAGGAATCAATTTAATCATAAGTATATATCTTGTACCCCAAAAAAAATTTTACACCTTTTTTTGTTTCACAGTCACAAATAAGTTTATTGTTTTAGATACATTATTTTTGTCACTTTATTATATCAACACATCACTGGTTATTTATATTTTGTGACATGTTTTCACATAGTGACAGCCATTAGCTTATCTTGACATAAAATCCGACAAGGTTTTTTATATGGGTGGACATTTTACCCGGGTTGATTACATCAGTAATATTAAACGTTGTGGGATACCTGCTTAGCCATTAGAATTATATCCTATACAGGATATTATTCCCCGAAATGGTTAATATCCATTTAGACACTGTTCTGTAAGTGCTGCCCTTGTACTAACACCATGCCACAAAAATTTATACTATTGGACCATTGGGGGTCTGTAAGTATTCACTTTCTTTTATTCCAGCGTGGGATGACAACTATGCCGGGTGTCAGAGTTTCCATGACAACCCGGCGCTATGTTGCCAATGACGCACTTGGAAGGCGCCGGAAACTGGGGCACGGACACAGTACTCCAGACGGCGCTGAGCACTCGGCGGGCTTCTCCAGGTATTTAGGTAAGACTTGTTGTTTATACTATTGTTGTTCACCTTGACAAAGGGGCGAGACAGCCCGAAATGTTGGAATATGGTGTGATATTTTAAATACACTCTTTTTTCCCTTACTAAATGGTAGTAGTTGCCCCGGTGCCTTCCAGTAGATTGCAAACACAAATAAGCAGAGGTGAAGGAGGCACTCACGGGTCTTGCAATACAACCTAAGTTCAGCAGTCAGACGACTTCAAGCTGTCAATGTTTCATTTTTAATCATGTCCTGACAAAATTTTGATGATTAAAAATGAAACGTTGACAGCTTGAAGTCGTCTGACTGCTGAACATAGGTTGTATTGCAAGACCCGTGAGGGTCTCCTTCACCTCTGCTTATTTGTATATGTATATATATATATATATATGCAATTTTTTTATTTTTCAGACATTGGAACATCGGATTGACAATATCGGAACGTCAGGAACATTGCAACCATCGCAACTTTCATTTTCCCAGCATCTGCAGCCATCAGGTATACACTGGAGGTTGGGGGGGGGGTTACTTTACATTTCCCCAGTGGCTGCTGATGTCTGCAACTGCTGGGTGGGGGGTCCTGCTGGGTATCTGGACTCCAGGTCAACACCAATTAGGTCGACACCTCTTAGGTCAACACCAATTGGTCGACACACCTTAGTTCGACACCAGAAATAGGTTGACACTGACAAAAGGTCGACATGAACAAGGTCGACATGGAAAAGTTTTTTGAAAATAATATTTTTTTTAAAAGTGTTTCATACTTTATGATCCACGTGGACTACAACTGGGAACGGTAACACTCCACTGCAGTGGCAGTGCAGCGAGGCACCTTCACTCGCCATGCGAGGGGACATGGTGCACTAATTGGGATTCCCCATCACTTTACAAAGAAAACGACACCAAAACAGTAAAAAACTCATGTCGACCTTTTTCCATGTTGACCTTGTTCATGTTGACCTTTTGTTCATGTCGACCTATTTCTGGTGTCGACCTAAGGTGTGTCAACCAATTGGTATCGACTTAAGGGGTGTCGACCTTGAGTCGCAGACCCATCCTGCTGTGCTGACCGATAAGCAGTGATCGGCAGCACAGCAGACACTGGGGGAGGGTTATGGGATGCAGAGGGAATGAGAAGTCCCTCATGAAGCAGCAGCTGCAGGAAGATTCTTTTTCTGCAGCTGACCATGCTGTATATCTGACTGGTCGTTTGCGACCAGATCAGATAATGCACTGTCTGGTGTTGTTGCAAATTATGCAAACATGTAAGGCAAGTGGTTAAAAAATAAATATAAAAAACCCATAAAACTGCATTAATAATATTTAAGTGCTGTGAAAGTCACAGTGTGAAGTTGTTGTTTGCTAAAAACAGAGAAAGGTGTTATATTTTCTTGTAAAACTTGTGTGTGTTCAGGTCCAAGCAGTGCCACCATGTTAATAATATAAACGCTGTGAGTCTACATGAATCACTGGAGGAGCAGAAGCAGCAACTAAACACTAGTGTTGTGGCATCTGCCAGTTATGATGATCGTGATTTCCATACTTAAACATCTACTAAAGTTGGGACTCAAGGGCATAGAGGTTTTAAGAAATGACACCTGAAATAAAAAAAAATATTTCACAATATAGGGAAAATTTACTACCAAAAAACATAAAATTGCCAACATGACATGAAATGGCAAGGAAAGGTTCAGGCCTTGGCCTTTATTTGTAATTGGTGGTTCTGGATCTGCTGTTAGTCGGGCATCTTCTTCTGTAACTTCACATGATGATGTAACTCCTTCTCACTCAGAGTTTAGAAGAGGTATCATGTAAAACAGGCAAATCAGTGCAGAAAAAAACACTAAGCATGACGAGCCAACTGTGTGTTCAGAGACGTTACAAATCCCTGTGGAGAGTCTGAGGGCATCCATGTTAGCTATTTGTGAGTCTAACATTTCTGATACTGTACTTGTAGAGAAGCTTCCTTCCACCATTTCTGCATGCTCTGCAAATGTAGGGATGAGTAGCACAAATATAGCTGTTGACATAGAAATTGAGGATGCCACTGTGGAAGTGCAAATGGATGAGGAGGATATGTGTGTAGTTGATGCCATTAATCAGGATTTTGATGATGAGGATATTGTTTGTGTAAGTCAGGCACCAGTGGCAGCAGGTCTTGCCCATGACAAAATAAAGGCTATTGTCCTGCCTGGGCAAAATCCACCTCATATGTGTGGATTTTTTTTACCCAAATACTGCCAACAATTGTCAAGCCATCTGTAATGTTTGTAAAACCAAGTAAAATCATCTAGGAACCTCCTTCCTTTTAGATCATTTGCAGTGAGTTCATGAAATTTTTTTGTCAAAATCTTCTAAAATAATACCATGCAGTCCAGCATCAGCTAGCTCCCATCTCTAAGCTAGATCCCAGCACATGCACTTTCCACTGCCAACACCTTCATCATCAATATCCTCATTAATGATCAGAAGTAGTCCCCTTGAATTCAATTTGCTAAGGTAAACTGACTCACTGAGGCCATGATGGCTATGCTAGTATTAGATCTGTGGTCAATAATATCTGGCATTAATGCATCTGGTTTTAGACCATTAATTGAGGTCCTGTGTCCCTGCTACCAAATTCAATTGCAGTTCGATTATACCCAAAAAGCAGTTCCTCTCATGTACCAAGACACTAAGAAAAAAACTATTACTTGGCCTACAAAATTCCATTGTACCCACAGTCCACTTAGCAACAGATATGTGGACATGTGGTACTGGTCAAAGTTAAGATTGCATGACTGTGACAGCCCACTGGGTGAGTGTATTGCCTTCAGCAGCAGTATATAATACAAAACACCAGCTCATTCACAGGCAGGCTACTCTCTGTATTCCCAGCTTCACTAAGAGGCATACCAGTGGAAACCTGTTAGAAATGCTAAGTGATGTCATGGCAGAAAACTTACCCCGCCAGGACTCTCTGTTAATGAGAGTAATATTGTGACAGCATTACAACTGGGTGAATTTTAATGCATTCCATGTTTTGCACACACAATCAACTTGAGGGTACATCATTTTTTTAAAACTAGCTGAAGTACCCAGCATTGCCTGGGTTCAGTTATTTAAGTTATTAATGAGTTGGCTGTAACTACCAAGGTTTTAAAAATAGCAGCTTAGTAGCTCTTCCTACACATTAACGAGGTAGCTACCCAGTTGGTTTTTTTTGGTGGGGGGGATTTTGCGGGTGACGCCAGTAGCCCTAATCCCTAGATTTCTTTTTTATTCAGTTTTATAATCACTTTCACTTTGCAAGATGGGTTTAAAGTTTTCATTCTGTTACCAAAGCTGCTATTCCAAAGCTTTTGGGTGCACAATATTTTTTTGTCTTCCTACCTTGATTTCTGTCAGTATTTTTAGTTAATTAATTTATGGATATTTCAGGTCATTGTATTATAGTTATTTCTGTCAGTTAGTTCAGTCGTTTGAATTATGGTTATTTCTGTCAGTTATTACAGTCCATTAAAGTTTTTATCCAAATCCATCCAGTGACAGGCCCAGAACAGGCTCTCTTTATCAAAGTTCTGTTTGGTGTACAACAAGGGGAGGTTTGACCAGGACCCCAAGCCCCTAGTATGTCTTCTGGGATTATCACTTTGTGAAGTTTTTGTCCAATTTCATCCAGTGGAAGGCTCAGAACAGGCTCCATGTGTCAAAGTTCTGCCCAGTGTACACCAGTGGGAATTCCAACTAGGAAACTAACCCCCCCAAAGGCTGGCCAGGATCCAGCTGGACCACCTTGCATTGGTTTCATCCCACTTGGTGCAGGGGTGTCCGAATGCATAACCAGACAGAAAAAAAGCAAACAGACCAATGAAGTTTATATAGAAGATGACAGGGGCATGCAGGAGATGTGGCCGAAAAATTTTGAGACAATTTTGGCATTCAGAAACAGTATGTAGGAGATTGCAGTGGCTGCAAGAACAGTTCAATTTGCCATGCCACCAACTGAAGCAAGACGTAGTAACAATTCTATAATTTATATGCTTTAGTGAATGGAAGAACAGCACCAAGCCATTCAAGTGTACACAACAAGCCATGACATAAAGTGAGGAGGGGGAATGTACCTTAGACAATTACAGTGAAGAATTCTTCAGTTTTATGCAAGGTACTAAAACCATTAAAAATACTATACTATGAAGTCAGTTCAGACACTACCAGCTTGAGTCAGTTGATTCCCTTCATTAGACTAATGGAAAGGCAGCTCAAGAAATTGAAAGAGGAGATTAAACAAAGCGATTTTGAATAGTATGTTGGACTTGTAGATCAAGTTCTTTAGTTGTTTCACCGAGACCAAAGGGTTGTCAGTAATTTAAAATTGGATCACTACATTTTGGTGGCCATACTTTACCCTAGGTTTAAGTTGTATGTATTGGCTTTCTTTCAACTGACACAGATCTTAAGAGATGCAAAGAGCAACTTGTGAGCAAGTTAGCAGCTCAAGTGGTACATGACATGACAATGTCTCCTCCATCAATTTTTCCTGCAACTGCTGCTGCCACAAAAAAACGTAGGTTTCCCAAGAGACCCACTGGTGATGAGGATGAGTAAACAGAGTGACACATTTTGACATCTGGTTAGGTCTCAAAGAATTGCCCAGTATTAGTGACACCTCTGCGTGACTCAGTATGATATGGTAACCATCCGTAGAATGGTGGAGAATAATTTTATAGACAGTATACAAATTAGCATGTCAGACAGTACCTTTAACTACTAGGAGGGGAAAAAAAGGCTATTTGAAGCCCATTATACAAACTTGCTTTGGTGTACTTCATTTTCCCACCTTCCATTGTACTTCAAAAGAGTTTTCAACATCAACAGAAAACTTGTGAGTCATCGCTGTAGGAGGCTACTTCCTCATAGTGTGGAAAAGCTGATGTTCATAAAATGAATTACAAATACCATAAGGAAGACCTTTACTGCCAATTACATTAAAGTAGAGAGACTTATGTAATGGTGAATTCCAGTGGGGATGAGTTAATATTGTGTGATTATAATGTTAACACTAATGAGGGTGAGGAATTGGATTAGGGAAATAACCTATTCTAACTGTAAAGAGGATTATTGACACAGTTTGCTTCATTAAGTCCATATGTAGCTTTTTGTGTGGGGCCGAAACAATCCAAGCACTTGTTGCTGAAGTGCTTGGTTTGTTAAACTGTGCACGTTCTTTTTAATACACATGGAGAATTCAATCTTGTACCACTTATCTTTTATGCAACTGCTCTGTGGCAATGTTTCATAGATGTGGTATAAACTGCCATGTGTTTGTGCTGCTGCTATGTCACTTAGTTACCAGCCAGTTTGCTGCAGCCTTTATACAATACTGGTGAAAACAATATTATGAGCTGGAATTAACTGTTATTGAGATTAATAATACTGTAGGAACAAAAACATGCCCAAATTAAATTATATTAGCACTTCTTGTTTAAAAAAAATCCAGATCCAAAACATGTAAGGGTTGTTTTAGAACCAAAACACAAAATTAATACAGATCCAAAACACGGGGGTTGTCGCACATCTCTACTTATAGTACATTTAAATATATTGTTCATGAAATGTTTTTCTGCTCCTCTGATTCATCTTTCTGTCCATATGTAAAAAAAGAACCAGAATCAAGCATTTTACAGTACAACATTATGAAGCACAAAAACATTCCACAATGAAGAATGGCTGTTTAAAAGAAAGAATCAAGGCAATAACATATTAGGAGTGAGTCACAGAAGTAACTTTGCATAGAAATTCAATTTTGAAGAGTACTACTGTTTTACATCAGCAGAACCTAACCCAGCATATGCCCTAAATCTCTCACTTACAATTTATGTATGGACACATAACAATATCAAATAGTGATGAGATGAGGTTTGAAAAGCACATCGCAGCCAATGTGTTCATCTCAACTATGTGATTGCATTTGGTTTAGATTGGCACAGAGATGTTTTCATATTCTCATTGATTTGCAAGCCTCAGCAAGGATTACTCTGGACTATTCATTGAAGGAAAAAATTATTGAAACAAAAGACTTAACAATTCTCTGTTTAACCCTGATTAAAAGTGTGTGTGTTTCTATTTCTGTGTGTATTTATAGATACACATGTATCTTAAATTGTAATCTTGCAATACTTTTAGCATATATGCATATATTCATACAACTCACACAACCAGGATGACTGGATCCCAGCTGTTGTGATGTTGGCAGTCAGAATACTGATGTGAAAATCCTGACACTATTCTGAATGCCAATACAGGCATCCCAATAGGGTCACCATCCCAGCATCAGACTGAAGGCAGCCGGAATCCCGAATGAGCAGCCACCAGAATGCAGGACAGGCAAGGGGGAGGTTTGGTTTAGGCTACGGGGGGAGGGTTAGGTTTAGGCTGGGCCACATGGGGGTTTTGGTATAGGCTGCTGGGAGGGGAAGTTAGGTTTAGGCACCCCCCCAGGGAGGGTTAGGGCTAGGTTGTGGGAAGGAGGGGTTAGGTTTAGGCTATGGGGAGGGGGTTAGGTGTATTTCACCCCCGGGGAAGATTAGGGTTAGGCTGCGGGGAGGGTTAGGTTTAGGCTGCAGGGAGAGCATGTTAGGGTTTAGGGTGCCAGGAGGGGGGGGGGTTAAGTATACTTACATTCCCCTATCGAGATTCTGATCATCGGAATGCCACGGTCAGTATTCTAACCACCAGTGTCCCAAACGCTGGCATTTCATACCCAACCCCACACAACCATCCAGTATATATTTCACATTATGCCCCACTTCTCATTGAACAATTAAGGACAACTTCATCATCCTGTCAGCACTTTTAGATTGTTGAATCATCTTTATCATTGCTTAATATTACTTGAAAGTTTAAATGCTAAAGGAAAGGATAAATATAAGTGGTTCTTTTTATGCTAACTCCACATAAGAGCAATTTATAAATAATTACAGGTATTGAATTAATTGTCACTAATCTGGCTTAAAATAACTTTCTTATTACTTTCTATTTTTTTCCAGGTATTTTGGATTGGAGGACTAATATTAAGTACAATTACTCTTTAGCCACAAATGATGGTCAATATGGTATACAGTTTTGCAAAAGATCTTAAACAACCCATGTTTTTCTATTGAGAAATATTAAGAGCCATGATGTGCCCCAGTTCTAGGGGATGATGTGACCATGTATGGTGGTGTGCCAAGTGAGATATGTTAGAGGCATCCTGTGTGTGTGGTTATACCTCCCCTGCATTTCCAGTTCCTGGCAAGGTACTTTACATATGCCCCTCCTCTAACCATGGCACTGTTTCTACAGTAATGACATTCAAATTGGTGGTAAACATATGAGAGGAAAAAGTAAAATTTCTTTAATGAAAAAGCTGTTGAAACTGGTTTATTCAAAGCACCAAAAATTAGTTTGAAGGCCAAAAGAACACATTATTTTGGTCGTACTCCCATACAACAAACTAAGAGGTATATTTATAATTGGGCAGTTTGGTCAGAGCTGCCAGTGGACAAAGCTGCCAGTGATTGGAAGCCCTGACCACTAGAGTTAAAGTGGCATCAGAAATATATGCTAAATCAACCTGGTTTAGCATTTATTTCTGTTGCCTTTTTAAATCTAAAAGAAAAAAGAAGAAAGAAGACAGAAGAAAGAAGGCAATACCAGGAAGTGAACAAGCCCGTTCACCGGGCAAAATACATTTTTCCCTCGGACCCCCACCTGGGACCACACCACCACAGGATCCGGTTTTCATTTTCATCTTGGTACCACAGGTAACCGTGGAGTCAGGTGGCATTTGGTGCTGCCCAATCTCCACGTCCTTATTTTCCTATTATAGGACACAGCACATTTCTCTCTCTCTCTCTCTCTCTCTCTCTCTCTCTCTCTCTCTCCATTTTTTGAGATCATGAAAACACAGCCAAGCTAGCCCAGCTAACAGGCTAATGGTTCCTACAAATGTCTTATAAATTGTGGTGCAATAAGGCGCATGGTTAAATACTATTGCAAGGCATTCTGCAGATGACAATATTGTATCACTTTAAGTATTTGGATTTATGTGCATTAGTCTCTTTGTACATTTGTGCTGGGTGATTTTATTTAGCCACAGGTGCTGAATATGTGACTGATACATACCTTTACTATCATTTGGTATTAGCCAGTGATTAGGTCACCTGTCTAGTAGGTGGCTTCATTTCTGTATATATACAACCACAAAGCAACAACTGTCCTTCAACTGACAGTCACTAATCCTGTGATATTGAATTTAGCCAGTGATTAGGTCACCTGTCCATTAGGTGGCCTCTTTTCTGTATATATACAGTCATACAAGCAATAACTGTCAATCCACCGACAGTTACTAATCCTGTGATATTGAATTTTATGTGATCAGTGATTGCAATTCATGATTTTGACTCTGCTATCAGCAAATCAATTTCTCACTACACTTATTCGATGAACTCTCATCTGTGATCCAGGTTTTTCTCCCTGCCTAACACAGACAGCAGATTCACCACACTTTATTTTCTTCCCTCCTCACTGAGTGCACACAACCTGTGTACCCAGTATTTCCCAAATTTTCCATTCCGGTGCTCTCTCATTAGTGGATAAGGATCGGTTCAGAGACCCTACTATCATACCATACTCAGTATGCCCGATCTCGTCTGATCTTGGAAGCCAAGCGGTCTGGGCTCTGTTAGTACCTGGAAGGGTGACCTCCAGGCAATACCGAGTGTTGTAGGCGTACATAAAACCTCTGGGATGCCACACTTATCTGATACTAACAGCACAAACACCTCTATCTTCCTTCCAATAGTTTACAATACAACTATCAAGGGGACAGGCATTCATCCCTTCTCCTTATTACAAAATGTCTTCTGTGTGCAGACAAACGGTACCACATATACCCAGGTGGGGCTCCCTGGTATGCCTGGCCCATTGTGGCCTCACTAATACAGTTTACCTGTACTGGTCAGGGCGGAAGGTTGCAGCCCATCATATGACTGCAAACCCGCAACCCATATGATATGGATAGTGACCAGAACATGCACCAAATTTTTCCTAGCATATTGAATTTGATATAAGCATATGTACATCTGATTAGCAATTAGAAAGTCAATGGTGTGAAACTGTATTGCATCTCTATTTAATTTAGGGTTATTCACTCATCATGTATATCATGATACCTCAGATAATATATCTAACTGGTTACTGTGAGATATCCTAATGAATATATATACTTTCTTGATATTTTAATAAAAGTTAAGTTTTATATTTAATATATTCCACACAGTATTTACCGACCGTAAGAGTGCACCCACACATAGAGTCTTCTTTCTCTCTGTATATTTGCCTTTTTAAATCTATCAGCCAAAGCCACTGATCATCAGTGGCTTTGACAAACCACCCAACAGTAAATCTACCCCTAAGAGTAAATTTCAAATGTTTCTCAAAAGCAAAGTGTATTTAGGTGTTTTTTTTAAAGAAAATAATTAAGAAAATAATTAAAAACACACATCTCCAAATCATGATATATGTGATTTCCTTACATCTCTAAATTTGGGTAAGTAAAATAAACATTATTTTAGAGCAGGATTTCATTAGAATGGTTTAATGTTAAATTAATTCAGTGGTCCTCACCTTCAGTCTTGAAACCCCTTTGACTGTCGGGTTTTTAAGAATATCCATGCATTAGTTTTGCAGGAAAATATTTTTAATTACTAATTCTACCGAAACAAAATAAATATTGTTTTTTTTTAGGAGTTTCTATTGATAACAAATTGAAATAGATACATTTTTAATTTTGCCTAGGTTTTGGAAAACCAGGCAAAAATAACTCCTTAATGTTTCCTATTGTTACTAATTCATATTCATAGCAATCCAGGAAGCATCCCCTGAGTTGCATTTGTCCTATTCTCTGGGATTACGTTAACTATCATGTCTATGTAATGGTTAGAACTGGGAATAGAAATATATTAAAATAAGTAACGGAATTCAAATTGAAAGATGTGCCTCAGTGATAAGTAACCATGATAGAAAATCAACCATGATAAAAAATCAACCAGTTTATGTCCCCAAAACAAAACCCTTGATCTGACATTGAGAGCACAGGTCCAATGATGGTGATTGCATGGGATCATGCTGCTGTTACTACTACTGTCTGCTATTTATCTTCATTGTGTCAGGAATATATGCTCATATCCTAGATGTAGTTATATGGCAAACTGCCATAGATAGCTTGAAGGCTTGTATTCTACACATGCAGGATACAAGTTGTAATTAGATAGATTGTTTTGTTTTTGTGCATACATGGCATATGTCGATGAGAAGAAAGTAGTGTTTTCGATACAGTTATTATGTAAATTACAAAGCTCAAAGTAGTAGGAAAGTCAAAAGAAGTAGAAGAGAATGAAATGCTTTAAAAAGATTACATGTGTAGGTCCCACATAAATCAATTCAAAGGTTTAAGTGGTACACAAAAAATCTAATTGATTTTGGCTGCTTAACAGAAAATAAAATATCTGCACCAAATTAAAACCTTGAAACCTGTTTGAATCCAAAACATTTTATAAAATAGTCCATAAATTCCATTTTAATTTTTCTTCCTGAAAAAAATAACATGGATTCCAATAGATGGTAAACCAGGATTTAAAAACAGCTCAATTCTATGTATTGTTCTGAACCAAACTCTTGCTAAAAATACTTACAGCATAATGCTTGATTCAGTGAATCCCTAGTTAATCATGAAAGAAGTTATATTTTATGCATACGTGAGATTAATGGAAAATTGAAAGAATAGATCATTTTTGTCCACTAAAACTGTTAAAGATCATTCAGATACATTAAACAATGGTGGAAGTGAGTTAACCATTTCTGTCAAGTATGGGTTCTTAGTAGTATGGATACAAATAAGATTTCTGAACCATTTAATAGATTATTTAAAAAAGGTTGTCTAGTAATTAATATAATGAGGAGACAGAAAGAAGGTCATCATGGCTCTAACATAGGTTGAGGTCTTTAGATTTACTAAATCTAATTTGAAAATTTTTAAATAAGCAAAATGCCAATAGCTCTAATGTGGATTAAAGAGCTGGTTACAAGATATGGAAAGAGGTTGAGAACAATGGTTTTTACTAAATTAAAACAAATATAAGCAGATACTGGGCGATACTTTATAGATGCATTAATTATTCAGAAAAGTGGGCAGATAAAAATATTCACAGTGAAACAATACATATGATACGGTTACTAAAGATCAGATGCTGCAGAACATCCAAATCAACTATGTCAAATATTCTGTGCAGATAGATAAAAATATGTGAGAGAGTTTATGACTTTGAATCCAGAGAATTAAATTTAGTGATAATGACCATGAGCTCCACAAAAGGACGAAGGGGGTTATTCAGAGTTGTTAGCAAACCAAAAAAGTTATCAATTAGGCAAAACTATGTTGCACTGCAAGTGGGGCAGATGCAACATATGCAGTGAGATGTATATTTGGGTGGGTTATAATGTTTCTGTGCAGGGTAAATACTGACGGCTTCATTTTTACACAGCAATTTAGATTTCAGTTTAAACACGCCCCACACAAATCTAATCTCTCTGCACGTTACATCTGCCCCACCTGCAGTGCAACATGGATTTGCCCAATTGCTAACTTTTTTTGTTTGCTAATAACTTTGAATAACTGCAACAGGCCAGATCGTCAATGGACAGAAGCAAAAAAAATTGGTGTTACTGAACTTAGTTGAATCTGTGTTCGTAATGTGGGCCTTAAATTTGAAAATATAAGCATATTGTACCTTTATTCTCTTTGTAAATTAAAAAACATGATTCATCAGTGTTAATGAAGGAACAGTAGAGTGAGAGGCTATGTATTTAAGGGAGAGATGTACTAAGCAGTGATAAAAGTGGAGAAGCGAGCCAGTGGAGAAGTTGCCCATGGCTGCTTGGGATACAGTCATTAGGTCGACCACACTTAGGTCGACAGTCATTAGGTTGACCACTATTGGTCGACATGCATTAGGTCAACATGGTCACTAGGTGGACATGGTCACTAGGGCGACGTGTACTAGGTGGACATGGAAAAAGGTCGACATGCGTTTTTCACATCTTTGTTTCATTTTTTTACCTTTTTCATACATTACGATCCACGTGGACTACGATTGGGAATAGTAACCTGTTCCGAGCGCAGTGCTAGTGGAGCGAGGCACCTTGCCCGAAGCATGGCGAAAAACAACACCAAAAAAAGTAAAAAAACTCATGTCGTCCTTTTCCCATGTTGACCTTGTCCATGTTGACCTAATGCATGTCGACCAATAGTGGTCGACCTAATGACTGTCGACCCAAGTGTGGTCGACCTAATGACACATACCCGGCTGCTCTGTATATTTTTATAGTATGTGAATACTACATGTTGCGT
Source organism: Pseudophryne corroboree (assembly GCF_028390025.1). Classification (NCBI taxonomy): domain Eukaryota; kingdom Metazoa; phylum Chordata; class Amphibia; order Anura; family Myobatrachidae; genus Pseudophryne; species Pseudophryne corroboree. Next base: position 688,485,811 of record NC_086448.1, read on the forward strand.
CAATGCTGATTGGTTTCCATTGGCACTTCTCCACTGGCTCACTGCTTAGTACATCTCCCCCTAAATTCCTTAAAGAAACATTTTTTTAAATCATTTATGAAATAGGATGCAAAAAAGACCCTTGCATTTTACCGAGTTCCCCCTATAATGTAACATTTATATTTTAACCTAACCATCCACAAAAACGTGAATATTTTTATATTAATTCATTTGCTGCGAATATAAATAAAGTAACCTATTCTCAAAGCTGATTAGTTGCTATTGCCAACTTCTCCACTGGTCCACTTCTCCACTCTTTTTACTGCTTGATATATTAACCCCTATGCCTCCAACTGTAAGACAACTAATATATGATATAATATATAATGCAAAAAGACAACATTCAGAATATCAACATTCAGAATGTTGGCACCAGAATATTGACATGGTCTGAATGTTGACATGGACAGCATGATGACATTCACAATTTTGACACTGACATGATATTGACATTGTAAATGTTGACTGTCGGCATGTCAACAATGCATATTTGCATACAGATGTCGACTAACTTTAAACCTAATCCTAACTGCAGCCTAACCCTAGCCTATCCTTAGAATCATCTATTGTCATTTACAATTTCGACATTCTGTCAGTGTCAACATTGTGAATGTTGACATTATAAACATATACCACTGATAAATATGCTGTATAAGTCTCCCTATATCCAAGGTACCAAATGGTAAATAAACACTGTAAACACAACAGTTGAGAAAAACTGTGTACACAAAGTTCTGCTTGTAGAGTATTACAGACAAGTTGTATATCTTGTGGCAGGGTTAGCCACAGAATCCATGGGTTTTGTCTTGCCTTACTACAGGAAAACAGTGCTCACATCCCAGGTACTCATTTAGAATCAGGAGCTTATATCAGAGCCTTCTAAAAAAGAAGCTTATCACTGATTTGTGCTTCAAATTCAACTGTCATACTGAGACTTCTACTCCCACTCACAACCCTATCTTGATAACAGCAATATAATCTGCTATTTATGCCATTTTTGTAAAATCTATGCCACTTCAGAGGAAATGTACCCCAGACTTTGAGCATGTTCAGTACAAATTATCAAGCAAAAATGTATCCAATAATGTAGAAATGCTCAAGGCAAATACCTTCCTCAATCCGCTGTCACCAATGCCTAAATCCAATGATTACTTCTCCTATGTAAGGAACAAATGAAGCCAGATTATTGTGGTTCAATTACAGAACAATTTATATTCATAGTTTCTGGGTGGGGTTATTACTGTCATGTGACCTAATTTCTGATATGCCCTTTTATTCCTGTTTTTTCACTTCTCTCTGGAATTGACCTCAGAATCTCACCTAATCTTTCTTCTACTCATCTTATTTATTTGATTCCTGATCATTATGTTCCTGGTACTGACCATTCTTCATAGTTGAATTTTGAACCTAAACATCAGCCTAAATTCCACTGCTGCCATTAAAAACATCAGCCTAAATTCCACTGCTGCCATTCAATGTTCCATCCTTTGCAATTCTCTCCTGCTCAAGATTTCCTACAAAAGCATGGCCCAACTCTAATGGTCTTAGAAAGAGGAAATAGAAAACCATTTGTGGACAGTTTGGCTGAAAGAAAGCATGTTTGGCCCACCCAGTTTGGAAGAAAGAAAGAAAGAAAGAAAGAAAGAAAGAAAGAAAGAAAGAAAGAAAGAAAGAAAGAAAGAAAGAAAGAAAGAAAGAAAGAAAGAAAGAAAGAAAGAAAGAAAGAAAGAAAGAATGTTTGGCCCACCCAAGTGACAAAGAGGCTAGAATTATATACCAATACTTTTAAGATGTACATACAGTATAAAGTAAGTAGATGTTCAAACACCAACAGATCAGTAAGGCTTCCATGCAAATGATCAAAGAGACCAATCATTTACTGATCCCCCCACCCCACCCCCAGGTTTTTATGATCTTTAGAACTTGTATGCACAAAGGAAACTATCTTGCCATTTTGCTCATATTTGGTGGTGAGAAAGTGTTGCTTTATTGGAAAGTTGAGAGCAAGCTTATATGGGTTCAGGAGCAAACTTATTGAAAAACATCCACACAATTAATCAGTACAGGCTATATTTGCATATTTAAATAAAGAAATAATAATTTATTTAAGAAATGTTAAGACATAAGAAATGTTAGCCTTTGCTTATTAATTTTAGTATAGTTATTCTTGTATTATCCTCTATTCTCCTTACAAATAGTTCTAACTCACATATACACCAAGAAATTGTATTCCCATTTAAATAAAATGATAAATTAATCCAATAATTATCAAAGTAGACCTATATTCTTCTTCTTATCTTTGGACAGTACATCCAAAATCAGCAGTAAACAAATAAACATATATCAAAGTTTTAATTTCTGCAATTCTATATTTATTCCAAAATAAATTGATAAATATATAAATTTAGATTAAATATATAAAATTATCTATAAATTATGCTGTTAACATTTAAATTATTGCAACATAACATTTGTAGGGTAGTATAGTAGTATTGATAATTTCATCCTCTTGCAGCATTGAACAAAATAGTTAAAGTGAAAAGCAAATATGTGTATTACGCAAGGATAGGGAATTTAAAAAAAAGATGTGCACAAACAAAAGAATTGTGACTGATATTTTGACGTATAATTCCAGTGATTTTGCAGTATAATTCCAGTGATTTTGCCATTTAATTCCAGTGATTTGGACGTATAATTCCAGTGGGAATTGTTTGTGTTGCTTGGCTTAGTCATACAGCTACCTCATTGCACCTCTTCTACATCTTTGCATGAGGTGCTGTTTGGGGCCTAGTTTTTGGAAAGTGACATCCTGTCTGACACTGCAATGCCTCTCCTAGATGGGCGAGGTGTTTGTGCCACCTACTTGTGTCGCTTGGCTTAGTCATACAGCAGCCTCGGTGCACCTCCTTTTCTTCTTTGCATCATGTGCTGTTTGGGGACTACTTTTTGAATAGTGCCATCTTGTCTGCAACTGCAGTGCCACTCCTAGATGGGCCAGGTGTTTGTGCCGCACAATTGTGTCCCTTAGCTTTGTCATACAGCCACCTCGGTGCAACTTTTAGACCTAAAAACAATATTGTGAGGTGTGAGGTGTCCAGAATAGACTGGAAATGAGTGGAAATGAATGTTATTGAGGTTAATAATACCGTAGGAGCAAAATTACCCCCAAATTGTGATTTTAGCTGTTTTTATGTTTTTTCAAAAATCATCCAGATCCAAAACCAAAACATGGAAGGGTGGTTTTGGCAAAACCAAGCCAAAACTAAAACACGAAAGTGGAATTAGAACCAAAACCAAAACACAAAACACGAAAAGTGCCAGCCGCACATCTCTAGTATGTACCCTATCACAAACTACCGTATATACTCGAGTACAAGCCGACCTTTTCAGCACTTTTTTTGTGCTGAAAAAGCCCCCTCGGCTTATACTCGAGTCAGTGCAGGGAAGGAGTGGGGACACGGAGGGCAGTCAGTGCAGTGTGAAGGAGGGACACGGAGGGCACAGCGCGTGCCTCTCCTGTGTCCCTCCTGTGTCTCCGGCGGCCGCGGCGGGTCTATTAAAGGAAGTAAAACAAAGAGAAAGTGTTATCTTAGAGATGTGCGCTAAGAAGCTGCTCTAACGTATAAAATCCCCTAAAAGGTGTCACCACACCCAACAAAACATATACAGAAATTTGACAGGGGAAAATACTCGTATGAGCGCTCACTAACAAACAATAAATTATACGTTCCTCGTGAATCCGTGATAATGTTTCTTGATCCTCTGTCTCCAATGGTTTTATTGTGGTCAAAAGTTCCTCAGCTCCAGTAAATGTATGGAAAAGAAGAAAACAGGCAATGTGTAGAAATGTTTTTACATCCGTTCCACAATACACAGCCCACTGGACCCAGAGAAGAAGATGCAGGTAATCTACGACTCGTACCCCAACTCACAAGGAAGTGCCCCAAACTGTGCACATAGTGATTTCTTTATAGCAGGACCACGTGTGACCTCCACCAAAAGATCTATAGGGGAGGATGCGTACCCTACTCACTTGTGAGGAGGGAGATATCTAACCATTAAAGGTTTCTTTGGTCTTGTTGTGTTCTATGCGTTCTGATTTCTCTAAATCCTCTCTCTCATACCAGTCTTATTACACCAGAGATCCTCAGTTGTAGTGTGTATATAAAGAAGATAGTAACACAACAATGTGTAGAAATATCTAATAACTGATTATTTCAATATAACACATTGAACTCCACAAGGAATAGATGATACTCTATAGCGCGTACCGCAACTCACAATCATATATCCCAAGATGTGTGTACAGTATAACGGTTTCTTTACAACAGGACCACGTGTAACCTTCACCAGAAGTTGTATAGAGAGGATGCGTACCCTACTCACTTATAAGGAAAAAAATGGCGGACCTCAAGAGGTTTCTTTGATCTTGTCAAAAGAGAACCACACTGATGACTCCTTATCCTCTCTTTCCACTATTTCAATCCAGAGTTCTCAATTCCCGTGAACATATGGAAGAGATTAACAGACAGTGTGTAGTAATGCCAATATGGCTATTCAATATATAGCCCTCTCGACCCCAAAAAAAGAGAATAGGAGTAGTTTATGAGGTGTACCCCAACTCACAGTGGAGAACCCCACAATGTGTGTGTAATGATTTCTTTTGTAGCTTAACCACGTGTAGCCTCCACCAAGAAATATATATAAGGGGTGCGTACCCAACTCACTTCTATACAAGAAAATGCAAACCATAAAAGATTTATTTTGTCTTATTGAGAGAATAATGCGTACCCCACTCACACGGTCAGATGGTGATATCCCTCCTATCTGGGTTTCTTTTCATCCATGCTATTTATGAGGTGACTCCCAAAAAAATAGTATCCAATACCAAATAGCAAGAATGTAATAATGCTTCCAAATATCGTTCAAATAAGACAGTCCACAATCAAAAAATCAAGTCTTTATAAAAAGTAAATTACAGGCACCCCATAATTGGAGTATATAACATGAGAAAAAAAAAACCATACAGGTAGTACATTGCACTGAGGGGGCATATCTGGCAGTGTGAGGGCATATCTGGCACTGTGGGGGCATATCTGGCAGTGTGAGGGCATATCTGGCACTGTGAGGGCATATCTGGCAATGTGGGGGGCATATCTGGCAGTGTGAGGGCATATCTGGCACTGTGAGGGCATATCTGGCAGTGTGAGGGCATATCTGGCAGTGTGAGGGCATAGCTGCCACTGTGGGGGGCATATCTGGCAGTGTGAGGGCATATCTGGCACTGTGGGGGCATATCTGGCACTGTGAGGGCTGTGTACGGCTAGAGCTGCATTTCCCACCCTAGGCTTATACTCGAGTCAATAAGGTCCCAGGTTTTTGTGGTAAAATTAGGTGCCTCGGCTTATATTCGGGTCGACTTATATTCGAGTATATACGGTACTTACTTTAAGTAAGCAAAAGGATTTCTTTCAGTGAGTGTTTTTAGTCATCAATTTATCTCTTGTGGTAGGTGGCAGGTACCATTATGATGCAAGAATATAGAAACACCTAGAGCAGATTGTAAATCTTATGGGTAACAGTTAGTACTAGTATAATACAGCAGCAGTATATTAATCTATGATGGCTCATTTCACTAGCAAGAACATTCATGTGGGTACTGTGGCATAAAACATTATCCTTGCCTAATTTTAACAACTATACTATATATACTAGATATATACTAGATAGTCTTCTATTTCTGGAGGTTATGAACAGACATCAGGGTTGTAGCTTTCTCCTCTTTGGCTGCCCTCGATCAAATATTTGTTTTTTTCATACCTGGCCCACATTGATTTCCTCCATATCCTTTGCTACTAGAGCACGACTCAAAGAAAATGTATTCTGAGAGGATTATCACAAATGAATTAGATTGACAGCAGAGCACTGGAAGAAGATAAAGGAATTATGTGGACGTATCTCTCCTGAATTGTGAGCTCTATGGGCAATCTAATTAGTGTCATCATGGAAACAAGGTAAACAAGAATTTATACATCCCTTAATGTATACATTAGCTATAAAGAAAGACAACAAATATAGAGCTGAAGTCCTTTTAAAACAGGTGGGTATGGTTTTCATGTTGCACATCGTAGTGTGTATGGAAGTGAAATACAGATATATTAAATATAATTTTCATTTTACCACCTCCCATATGGTATACAGATGCCTACATGTCTATCTTCAAGACTTTACACTGTTATTAATTTATGTTCATGTCATCTTTATAGTCAGGAGGAAAACATTGGTTCATCAGCTATGCAGATCAAGACATTAGCATTTTTGAATAAAGCTGTGAATTCTACAAAGATGGTTGTCACAATCTTTAGCGTTTTACTATAACTTCATTACAAACACTTTATAGTAATTCAAAATTTAAAAAAATACATGATTTCATAGAAGTCATAAGGAATCATTAATTTGTGAGCAAGCAGCCTTTAGTATGCCAACACTGCCCAATATAAGTTACTAATTGTAAATCTGTAAAAATAGACAGTGGAAATGAGCTAAATAAAACTAACTACAGAAGAACTATGTTCTTTGCTAACTAAAACTAGAGACTAAGTTTACTTGTGGATTAATGTTATACAGCTATTATTCTCCTTAACTATTTATAGGGTCATTAAATAAACAGCTATATCTATGCATACCAATGTAGTGGCTTCGTATAGAAATCATTTACGCTGCTTTATTCTGCTTATAGTTTGCTCTGCCTTTTCAGGAGAGAAAGAAGGTGTAATCATAAGCATTTTTCAGCTCCAAGCACCTCAGATCGATAGTGCATTGATGACTTTCATCTGACCCTTACAACCGCAGAAATACCAATAAAAAAGCAGTGCATCTTGCATTCTCCAATGGCTGTCTAGCTTAAGCTCCATGTTTTGCAATCGATCAAAAGTCATCTTTGTGAATAAAGCTTGAAATTTCAAAGCAACAGCAAGCAATTTTTAAAGGTCAGGTAAAGGTTTGTGTTTTGCTTGACCTGTTTTTTAATTTAATTTAATTTTTTTTATTATTTGCAGCATGCTTCTTCGTAGCCACAAAAAGTAGTAGAAAAAAAAAAGGGTTTTTTTTTCCCCTGATGTATTTTTAGTAAGCCTTTGGGCATTTTCACTGTCCCTAAAAGAACACCGTTGCATGGCAACCTTACAGTTGCCATGGAGACTTCATGTGTAAGCAGCTGCTGAAATCAGCATTAACTCAAGGCTTGCAGGTCTTTCATTCCAATACATAGAAAAGAGAAAACGCATAGGACAACACATTCTTGCAAAGGGAAGTCACCTAGATAATGTCACTCACAAACATATGTTTAACAATGATTTTTTCCATTGTTTTATTACTATTACAGGAAGGCTTATGAAATTGTATTATTTCAATTTGAATCATTTGACAATGCTACACATTAATGAAACATATGTCTAAATAGCATCCTCTGAGTGCAGAAAATATATTCTTTATATACATATGCAAATAGGCACATACACACTATTATTTTTATCCATATCATCCTCTTAAGGGTCTATAGCTATGCAAATCTTTCATTTGCTAAAAAAAAAAAATGATGTAATGGATATTTGAATCTTGGTGCCTGGTACAGTATATTCTGTTCCTCATTGTCCTACTTATTAATATTTTCCTACTGAAGTAATCTGAGTAATCTGAAAGCAGATTGTTAATCATGTAATTTAATTCATCCAAAGCAGCTCACTTCGATTGGAACATAAATGTTAAAACTAGGAACATGTCATTTTGCAACTAGGTGATATGGGTCATAGTAGAGGGTCACTCTGTAACATATATATATATATATATATATATATAAAGGAAAGTCTATACTCTCAGCTTTAACTTGTAAGGCAGTGGTGCTCCATAATGGTCAATTAAGTCCATAAAATATATAGAAAATTATTTTGGTACAGGCACTCACACACTCTGTGTCACTGCATTCCATATCTGTGCTGCATTTTTGTGAGCAGTTTATATAGTATTACAGTGCAGCATTTTGGTGACCAACAGTATACATATATAGTACAGTACAGTAGGCCATTGCTATTGATACTGGCATATAATTCCACACATTCAAAAATGGAGAACAAAAATGTGGAGGGTAAAATAGGGAAAGATCAAGATCCACTTCCACCTCGTGCTGAAGCTGCTGCCACTAGTCATGGCCGAGACGATGAAATGCCATCAACGTCGTCTGCCATATATGTCATAGTAGAGAGCATGTAAAATCCAAAAAACTAAAGTTCAGTAAAATGACCCAAAAATCTAAATTAAAAGCGTATGAGGAGAAGCGTAAACTTGCCAATATGTCATTTACGACACGGAGTGGCAAGGAACGTCTGAGGCCCTGTCCTATGTTCATGGCTAGTGGTTCAGCTTCACATGAGGATGGAAGCACTCATCCTCCCGCTAGAAAACTGAAAAGAGTTAAGATGGCAAAAGCACAGCAAAGAACTGTGCGTTCTTCTAAATCACAAATCCCCAAGGAGAGTCCAATTGTGTCGGTTGCAATGCCTGACCTTCCCAACACTGGACGGGAAGAGGTGGCGCCTTCCACCATTTGCACACACCCTGCAAGTGCTGGAAGGAGCACCCACAGTCCAGTTCTTGATAGTCAAATTGAAGATGTCACTGTTGAAGTACACCAGGATGAGGATATGGGTGTTGCTGGCGCTGAGGAGGAAATTGACAAGGAGGATTCTGATGGTGAGGTGGTTTGTTTAAGTCAGGCACCCGGGGAGACACCTGTTGTCCGTGGAATGAATATGGCCATTGACATGCCTGGTCAAATTACAAAAAAAATCACCTCTTCGGTGTGGAATTATTTTAACAGAAATGCGGACAACAGGTGTCAAGCCGTGTGTTGCCTTTGTCAAGCTGTAATAAGTAGGGGTAAGGACTTTAACCACCTAGGAACATCCTTCTTTATACGTCACCTGGAGCGCATTCATCAGAAGTCATTGACAAGTTCAAAAACTTTGGGTGACAGCGGAAGCAGTCCACTGACCACTAAATCCCTTCCTCTTGTAACCAAGCTCCTGCAAACCACACCACCAACTCCCTCAGTGTCAATTTCCTCCTTAGACAGGAACGCCAATAGTTCTGCAGGCCATGTCACTGGCAAGTCTGACGAGTCCTCTCCTAACTGGGATTCCTCCGATGGATCCTTGAGTTTAACGCCTACTGCTGCTGGCGCTGCTGTTGTTGCTGCTGGGAGTCGATCGTCATCCCAGAGGGGAAGTCGGAAGACCACTTGTACTACTTCCAGTAAGCAATTGACTGTCCAAAAGTCCTTTGCGAGGAAGATGAAATATCACAGCAGTCATCCTGCTGCATAGCGGATAACTCAGGTCTTGGCAGCTGTGTTGGTGTTAAACGTGTGTCCGGTATCCACCATTAATTCACAGGGAATTAGAGAATTGCTTGAGGTACTTTGTCCCCGGTACCAAATACCATCTAGGTTCCAATTCTTTAGGCAGGCGATACAGAGAATGTACACAGACCTCAGAAAAAGAGTCACCAGTGTCCTAAAAAATGCAGTTGTACCCTATGTCCACTTAACCACGGACATGTGGACAAGTGGAGCAGGGCAGACTCAGGACTATATGACTGTGACAGCCCACTGGGTAGATGTATTCGCAGCAAGAACAGCAGCGGCGGCACCAGTAGCAGCATCTCGCAAACGCCAACTCATTCCTAGGCAGGCTGCGCTTTGTATCACCACTTTCCATAAGAGGCACACAGCTGACAACCTCTTACGGAAACTGAGGAACATCATCGTAGAATGGCTTACCCCAATTGGACTCTCCTGGGGATTTGTGACATCGAACAACTCCACCAATATTGTGCGTGCATTACATGTGGGCAAATTCCTGCACGTCCCATGTTTTGCACATACATTGAATTTGGTGGTGCAGAACTTTTTAAAAATGACAGGGGCGTGCAAGAGAGGCTGTCGGTGGCCCAAAGAATTGCGGACCACTTTCAGCATTCAGCCACCGCGTGCCGAAGACTGGAGCACCAGCAAAAACTCCTGAACATGCCCCGCCATCATCTAAAGAGAGAGGTGGTAATGAGGTGGAATTCAACCCTCTATATGCTTCAGAGGATGGAGGAGCAGCAAAAGGCCATTCAAGCATATACATCTGCCTACGATATAGGCAAAGGAGGGGGAATGCACCTGACTCAAGTGCAGTGGAGAATGATTTCAACGTTGTGCAATGTTCTGCAACCCTTTGAACTTGTGAAGTCAGTTCAGACACTGCCAGCCTGAGTCAGGTCATTCCCCTCATCAGGCTTTTGCAGAAGAAGCTGGAGAGATTGAAGGAGGAGCTAAAATGGAGCGATTCCGTTAGGCATGTGGGACTTGTGGATGGAGCCCTTAATTCGCTTAACCAGGATTCATGGGTGGTCAATCTGTTGAAATCAGAGCACTACATTTTGGCCACCGTGCTCAATCCTAGGTTTAAAGCCTACGTTGTATCTCTCTTTCCGGCAGACACAAGTCTGCACATGTTCTAAGACCTGCTGGTGAGACACTTGCAAGTCAAGCGGAACGTGACCCATCAACAGCTCCTCCTTCACAATCTCCCGCAACTGGGGCTGCGAGGAAAAGGCTAAGAATTCCGAGCCCACCCGCTGGCGGTGATGCATGGCAGTCTGGAGCGAGTGCTGACATCTGGTCTGGACTGAAGTACCTGCCAACGATTACTGACATGTCGTCTACTGTCACTGCATATGATTCTGTCACCATTGAAAGAATGGTGGAGGATTATATGAGTGACCGCATCCAAGTAGGCACGTCAGACAGTCTGTACGTATACTGGCAGGAAAAAGAGGCAATTTGGAGGCCCTTGCACAAGCTGGCTTTATTTTACCTAAGTTGCCCCCCCTCTAGTGTGTACTCCGAAAGATTGCTTAGTGCAGCCGGTCCCCTTGCCAGCAATCGGCGTACGAGGTTACTTCCAGAAAATGTGGAGAAGATGATTTTCATCAAAATGAATTATAATCAATTCCTCTGTGGAGACATTCACCAGCAATTGCCTCCAGAAAGTACACAGGGACCTGAGATGGTGGATTCCAGTGGGGACGAATTAATACTCTGTGAGGAGGGGGATGTAGACAGTGAAAGGGGTGATGAATCGGACGATGAGGAGGAGGTGGACATCTTGCCTCTATAGAGCCAGTTTGAGCAAGGAGAGATTGATTGCTTCTTTTTTAGTGTGGGCCCAAACCAACCAGTTATTTCAGCCACAGTCGTGTGGCAGACCCTGTCACTGAAATGATGGGTTTGTTAAAGTGTGCATGTCCTGTTTATACAACATAAGGGTGGGTGGGAGGGCCCAAGGACAATTCCATCTTGCACCTCCTTTTTTTATTTATTTATCTCTGCATCATGTGATGTTTGGGGCTAATTTTTTTAAGTGCCATCCTGTCTGACACTGCAGTGCCACTCCTAGATGGACCAGGTGTTTGTGCCGCCCACTTGGGTCGCTTAGCTTAGTCATCCAGCAACCTTGGTGCAAATTTTAGGACTAAAAATAATATTGTGAGGTGTGAGGTGTTCAGAATAGACCGGAAATTAGTGTAAATTATGGTTATTGAGGTTGATAAATACTATGGGTTAAAAATGACCCCCAAATTCTATGATTTATGCTGTTTTTGAGGGTTTTTTTTAAAAAAAATCACACGAGTCCAAAACACACCCGAATCCGACAAAAAAATTTCAGGAGGTTTTGCCAAAACGCGTCCGAATCCAAAACACGGCCGCGGAACCGAATCCAAAACCAAAACACATATCTAATTCTAACCAGTCACTTTGCATGTAATCCTCCACCAGCACAGCACTCTGTTGATTTATAATTTACTAGTTTTTTGCCCGCGGCTTCGCCCGCATGGACATCCTAACGCCGGAAGAGTAATTTAATTGTGCCAATTACTATGCATCTCAGTGACCCCACAAACTATGGGTTTTTACATGTCACCCCCTTCCCACCCCCACCCCTAGGGGTGCTAGGGGTGTCTTATCCCCACAGTGTTTTTTTCCAGATTGTCAATCATATGTGTACCAAGTTTGGTGGACTATTTTCATTGCGCCCATCACTATTCATCTCAGTGACCCCGAAAACTATGGATTTTTGCATGTCAACTCCTTCCAGCCCCCACCCGTAGGGGTGCTAGGGGTGTCTTAACTCCACAGTATTTTTTTCCAGATTGTAAGTCATATGTGTACCAAGTTTAGTGTAAATTGCTCCAGGCATTCCAGAGTTATGCTGGAACATACATACACACATACATCCATGTATATATATATATATATATATATACACTACTCAAAAAAATAAAGGGAACACTAAAATAACACATCCTAGATATGAATGGATGAAATATTCTTATTAAATACTTTGTTCTTTACATAGTTGAATGTGCTGACATCAAAATCACACAAAAATTATCAATGGAAATCAAATTTATTAACCCATGGAGGTCTGGATTTGGAGTCACCCTCAAAATTAAAGTGGAAAAACACACTACAGGCTGATCCAACTTTGATGTAATGTCCTTAAAACAAATCAAAATGAGGCTCAGTAGTGTGTGTGGCCTCCACGTGCCGGTATGACCTCCCTACAATCCACATAAGTGGCTCAGGTAATTCAGCTCATCCAGGATGGCACATCAATGCGAGCTGTGGCAAAAAGGTTTGCTGTGTCTGTCAGCGTAGTGTCCAGAGCATGGAGGCGCTACCAGGAGACAGGCCAGTACATCAGGAGACGTGGAGGAGGCTGTAGGAGGGCAACAACCCAGCAGCAGTATCGCTACCTCCGCCTTTGTGCAAGGAGGAACAGGAGGAGAACTGCCAGAGCCCTGCATAATGACCTCCAGCAAGCCACAAATGTGCATGTGTCTACTCAAACGATCAGAAACAGACTCCATGAGGGTGCTATGAGGGCCCGACGTCCACAGGTGGGGGTTGTGCTTACAGCCCAACACCGTGCAGGACGTTTGGCATTTGACAGAGAACACCAAGATTGGCAAATTCGCCACTGGCGCCCTGTGCTCTTCACAGATGAAAGCAGGTTCTCACTGAGCACATGTGACAGACGTGACAGAGGCCTGAGACGCCAAGGAGAATGTTCTGCTGCCTACAACATCCTCCAGCATGACCGGTTTGGCAGTGGGTCAGTAATGGTGTGGGGTGGCATTTCTTTGGGGGGCCGCACAGCCCTCCATGTGCTCGCCAGAGGTAGCCTGACTGCCATTAGGTACCGAGATGAGATCCTCCGACACCTTGTGAGACCATATGCTGGTGCGGTTGGCCCTGGGTTCCTCCTAATGCAAGACAATGCTAGACCTCATGTGGCTGGAGTGTGTCAGCAGTTCCTGCAAGACCAAGTCATTGATGCCATGGACTGGCCTGCCCGTTCCCCAGACCTGAATCCAATTGAGCACATCTGGGACATCATGTCTCGCTCCATCCACCAACGCCACGTTGCACCACAGACTGTCCAGGAGTTGGCGGATGCTTTAGTCGGGTGGTATTCATTTGACCGCCGGTCAGCTGACCGACAGTCACATGACCTCCTCCACCAGCCCGACGGGTCACTGTCCCGATGGTCGGCATGCCGACCAACAGGGACTATTTCCACTTGTGGGTGTCCACGACACCCATAGAGTGGGAATAGAACCCCTGGCGACCGCAGGTCACCACCGTGCCTGCACCGTGGCGAGCGCAGCGAGCCCGCAAGGGGCTTGCTGCACTCGTCCCTCCCTGCCGGGATCCCGGCGTCGGTATGCTGCCGGGATCCCGGCGTCGGTAAGCTGACCGCCGGTCAGCCGTATTACACCCCTTTAGTCCAGGTCTGGGAGGAGATCCCTCAGGAGACCATCTGCCACCTCATCGGGAGCATGCCCAGGCGTTGTAGGGAGGCCATACAGGCACGCGGAGGCCACACACTCTACTGAGCCTCATTTTGACTTGTTTTAAGGACATTACATCAAAGTTGGATCAGCCTGTAGTGTGTTTTTCCACTTTAATTTTGAGGGTGACTCCAAATCCAGACCTCCATGGGTTAATAAATTTGATTTCCATTGATAATTTTTGTGTGATTTTGTTGTCAGCACATTCAACTATGTAAAGAACAAAGTATTTAATAAGAATATTTCATTCATTCAGATCTAGGATGTGTTATTTTAGTGTTCCCTTTAATTTTTTCGAGCAGTGTATATAGACATAGATTTTTTTTAGCTTACAGTGACAAGTGGACATGATTTGTTTCCTTGTTGCTATTGTGTGTCACTATATGCATGTCTGTATGCACTGTTTTGTTATAGCTCCGGGTGCCAGGTTACGCATCTGGCAGGAGAGGAGCATACGGGGTGCACACCATCAGTGATGATGTCATCAAGCCCCTACCTCAGGCGGCGGTTGCCAGCAGCTCGGTTCCTGGTGATGTCTTTTTAGGCAAGCACTTATACAATTGTTATTTGATTCTGATGAAAGATTGACATAAACTGAAACATTAATCAGCCAGATGCGTCTCGGCTCCTGATTACAATTCATACTGTAGTCCTGTGAGTGCCGTATAGCAAATCGAACTATATATATATATACATATATATATATATATATTAACCCCGGTGCCCTCAGTTTCACACTGCTGGACGGCAGTGTTATTTACACAAGTTCACCCTGCTGCGGCACTCAGGAAAGAAAAACAATGAGGCAGGTCTCCTGGTCAACGTTTCAATGTTCACACATTTTCGTCTGACGAAAATGTGTGAACATTGAAACGTTGACCAGGAAACCTGCTAAATTGTTTTCCTTTTCTGAGTGCCACTGCAGGGTGAATATATATATATATATACTTATGGACTGGGATGGAAAAGCAGCCCTTGGAATTTATGCAAGCAGCCCTAATGGGCGAGGTGTCTGTTGTGGAGGTGGAGTCTGTTGAAGGGGCGAATTTCTTCCTTATAGGGTTGTATTCTGAGTTGGGGGCAGTTGTACCCATCCTTACATCTTTTGCAGTTGTGTCTGTGACTTCCCTAGTGCACATCCACGTATCCAAATATGCAGGGACAGAGATGCCCACTTTCAGTGTCTACAGATGCTGCAAACATGCTTTGTGCATATTTAGACGGGTGGTCTTCTGTTTGCCGGCGGTCGGGCTCCCGGCGCTCAGTATACCGGCGCCGGGAGCCCGACAGCCGGCATACCGACACTTATTTTCCCTCGTGGGGGTCCACGACCCCCATAGAGGGAGAATAAAATAGTGTGGCGCGCGTAGCGCGCCACCGTGCCCGTAGCGTGGCGAGCGCAGCGAGCCCGCAAGGGGCTCATTTGCGCTCGCCAAGCTGTCGGTAAGCCGGCGGTCGGGCTCCCGGCGCCGGGATGCTGGTCGCCGGGAGCCCGACTGCCGGCCAGCCGTAGTGAACCCATTTAGACACCACCACTGGTCGCACCATTGTAACTTTCACGAGCCCTATGCTAGATGCAGATCTGTCTGAGTATGGCCTTCAATGTGAGACATTCAATCTCTCTAAACATAACCACTTTAAGCAACACACCCATACCACGTTCTATCTGTGTCTGATTAGCCAACCTCCTGTAGCCACGCAGGAATGCTCAACACATTCCTAATACACTACTTTGTGTGTGTGTGTGTGTGTGTGTGTGTGTGTGCGACTCTGCTGCAACTCTGCATGAACACCATAGTTGTGC
This sequence comes from Pseudophryne corroboree, assembly GCF_028390025.1. Classification (NCBI taxonomy): domain Eukaryota; kingdom Metazoa; phylum Chordata; class Amphibia; order Anura; family Myobatrachidae; genus Pseudophryne; species Pseudophryne corroboree. Next base: position 688,501,613 of record NC_086448.1, read on the forward strand.
ATGCATGAGCAGTGCAACTCAGATGAAAGTGCAAATGAGAAACATTGCACAAGAAAATAATAAAACACATTGGCCAACCACAGGTAAAAGCATACACATTGGCCCCCACTGAAAACAATAAAACAAACTGCCCCCACAGGGAAAAAATAAATGTTTAATATAGCTTTTGGTATTACTGATTATTTCAATTTTCCACTGCTTTTTAAAAGGCACAGTGATACAAAATTTTATAATTCTTGGTTGTAATATTTATATATTTATTTATCAACATTTAGCAGCACTAGCATTATCCATTGCACTTTCTTTCAAAGTCAGGCAGGGGCGGATTGGGAACTGAAAGGGGCTCTGGAAAATTTGTAGAGGTGGCATTACATTGGCAGCACCAGAGGAATACCATGCAACTATGGCAGCAGTGCCACCCCTCACATGTCAATATACAAAACTGGCTCCACATGCACATCAGCTCACCAGAAATCTTCCCTGTGGTCCCTACGGCTAATCCACCCCTGTATGTATGTATGTATGTATGTATGTATGTATATATATATATATATATATATATATATATATATATATATTTGTTAGAAAATGGTGCAGGGAGATGAGGTATTTGTAAGCGACAAAAGGTGTCTAATCAATAATGTGAAAGCCAGGTGCTATAAAGATAAATATTTTTTAATTTTAAAAAGACAAAGCACTACAAAGGGGTAATGTGTAAAAAAATATAACAGTATTTCAAATGCAGCCTAGTTAAGAAATATTAGATAAAAAATAAACAAAAAAGGCTAAGCTAAAAAAGTCAGAGACACATATGCCAAAAATTCATAAAGGAGTACATAAAAACACAGAGAATCGGGTATAAAATGCACAGGATAAAACATGAAAAAAAAGGGGGGGGGGGAGAGGTAGCTTATCTTATGAGGTTGAGGTAAAATCAGAGGAGCACCCAACGCGTTTCGTCCCTCATGGACTTCATCAAGGGGACCCCTTGATGAAGTCCATGAGGGACGAAACGCGTTGGGTGCTCCTCTGATTTTACCTCAACCTCATAAGATAAGCTACCTCTCCCCCCCCCTTTTTTCATGTTTTATCCTGTGCATTTTATACCCGATTCTCTGTGTTTTTATGTACTCCTTTATGAATTTTTGGCATATGTGTCTCTGACTTTTTTAGCTTAGCCTTTTTTGTTTATTTATTATCTAATATTTCTTAACTAGGCTGCATTTGAAATACTGTTATTTTTTTTACACATTACCCCTTTGTAGTGCTTTGTCTTTTTTAAATTAAAAAATATTTATCTTTATAGCACCTGGCTTTCACATTATTGATTAGACACCTTTGGTCGCTTACAAATACCTCATCTCCCTGCACCATTTTCTAACCTATAGGCATATATACCAGTGCCTACATATTTTTGAGGTTCGTTAGCTGACGCCCTAATATTTTGAAGGGAGTGTCCACCAGGATATGTTCTGTTAACTATTTCGGAACGTAACTTTTCCCATACTGTTGTATATACCCTAGATACTGCATCTGTGGCGCTGTTAGCTTCTTTTGTACACATATATATATTTGTACACATCTGCACTCTTCCACAAATCCTCATAAGCGGTGCTTCCCTTAAGCCTGTTCCAAATTGGTCCAGGAAGAATAAATTTTGTAGAAAAAGGGCCCTCAAAGCTATATATAAACAATTTACTTTTATTTTCACCCAGAGAGGGCACTGTAAAAATGTCTTAATGTGGTAAAAGCTCTGAAATAAAATCCAGAAGCACACAAATCCACTGTAGCACCTATGGTGCCTCAGACAAAACTTCAAAAATATATACCGTATATTCTCGAGTATAAGTCGACCCGAATATAAGCCGAGGCACCTAATTTTACCACAAAAACCTGGGAAAACTTATTGACTCAAGTATAAGCCTAGGGTGGGAAATGCAGCTCTACCAGTACACAGACCTCATAGTGCCAGATATGCCCCACAGTGCCAGATATGCCCCACAGTGCCAGATGTGCCAGATATGCCCCACAGTGCCAGATATGCCCCACAGTGCCAGATGTGCCAGATATGCCCCACAGTGCCAGATGTGCCAGATATGCCCCACAGTGCCAGATATGCCCCACAGTGCCAGAAATGCCCCACAGTGCCAGATGTGCCAGATATGCCCCACAGTGCCAGATGTTCCCCACAGTGCCAGATATGCCCCACAGTGCCAGATGTGCCAGATATGCCCCACAGTGCCAGATATGCCCCACAGTGTCAGATGTGCCAGATATGCCCACAGTGCCAGATGTGCCAGATATGCCCCACAGTGACAGATATGCCCCACAGTGACAGATGTGCCAGATATGCCCCACAGTGCCAGATGTGCCCCACAGTGCCAGATATGCCCCACAGTGCCAGATGTGCCAGATATGCCCCACAGTGCCAGATGTGCCCCACTGTGCCAGATATGCCCCACAGTGCCAGGTGTGCCAGATATGCCCCACAGTGCCAGGTGTGCCAGATATGCCCCACAGTGCCATGTGTGCCAGATATGCCCCACAGTGCCAGATGTGCCAGATATGCCCCACAGTGCTAGATACTTACCCTCCGTCGCTCCCGCGCTGTCGTCTGAAGGAGGGACACGGAGAGCGCAGTGCGCGGCTCTCCTGTGTCCCTCTTGTGTCTCCAGCGGCAGCAGCGTGTGTTAAAGGAAATGCTGGTTCGTGCACTTCCTTTACCACACAGACGCCGCTGCCGCCAGAGATGCAGGAGGGACACAGGAGAGCCGCGCGCTGCGCTCTCCGTGTCCCTCCTTCAGACGACTGTGCGGGAGCGACGGAGGGTAAGTATCTAGCACTGTGGGGCATATCTGGCACATCTGGCACTGTGGGGCATATCTGGCACACATGGCACTGTGGGGCATATAACGCTGACTCGAGTATAAGCTGAGGTGGCTTTTTCAGCACAAAAAAAAGTGCTGAAAAAGTCGGCTTATACTCGAGTATATACGGTATGTAGGAAGGAATAATGGTCACTTATCAGTCCGTCGACCTTGGTCAGTAAATGACCGTTTGAGACCCCAGCATCATGTCACTTTCACTTTCCACTCACAGGAGCCAACTGAGACCAGTTCAACAAGCACCACTTTTGAATGCTCAATTAATATACACCTAGCAGCAAACAGCTGCGCTGACCCATCATCACTTCACCTGCAGCGTGCGTTCCACCGAACTGCGCATGTGCAGTATCTCAGAGTACTATACAGACAAGCTCAACTAATACAGGAAGTGATATTCATTTCACCAGAGCCGTATTTCTGGGAATATGCGTTTCACCCGGTACACGTCACTTCCGGTGACGTGCTATAGTATTATCCGGGTGTGTATGTTTTCACGGTGATTACCATGGTTACCTGCCATGTCCAGGGACGCAATCTCACTATTTTTTATGTCTTCCAAGATCATACACAGTATCACTTTTATTGGATATATGCAATACAGAAAGAGGACTACTCCTGATTGGCGCTTGTCAGATAACACCCACATAAAACATTATAATTGAGCCATGATTGGTAGGAAATAAAGCATGTGTCTAGTGTTATGTAAAAACAATCTCTGTTTTAATTTAAACAAACACTTAAAATCAAAACACATATAAAATGGAAGTAGATAACACAGAGAATCCTACCAAGATGGTGGCCGGAGCCGCAGGTGTTATATGCAAGGTATACCCGGGAAAGATACCCTGCATAAGGCTCCGGAAGGCGAGATTTTCCCTGTGGTATAAACTGAGTCCAAAAACGTCCTTGGAAGTCCAGAGCACTGGTAGGCAGACACCAACGCGTTTTGGGACATCAAAGTCCCTTTTTCAAGGTAGTATGTCTCCAGTGCTAACTTAGTGTCTTTATATAAGGTGTGCAATTAGTGAAATGGCCTCCTGTAAAGCACTTCCTGTCCGCCGATTACCGGAACCGGAAGTGACACTCCTGTGCGTTCCACCAGCCGACCGGAAGTGTTCTTGTGTCCGCCGGAACCGGAAATGACGTTTTTTTTTTTTGTTTTTTTTTATTAGTGTGTCCATAGAAGTTGCTGAATTGAAAGTTCCAAATCCAACTTATTGTAGATGTTCATCTTGGTATTGGCCTCAGTACCGGTACATAGAAAAGATAGAAATAGAGATAATGAGCAAACAATAAAGTTATCAAAAAGGGGGGCTAAAAATTAATTAAGGAATTTTAATCTTTAGAGGAACCATTTGATTTCAAAATCCCTGTTTAGACCAGTGGGAAAGAGGGTTTGTAAATTAAATATGGTTTTCATTTCGGCTATCGCGAGATTTGTCTCCAAATTGCGGTTCTTCCACGTGGCTTTAATGTGGCGCAGACCTATAAAGTTGGAAATGGAGTTTATGGAACATTGGTGTTCAATTCTAAAATGTTCTGACAAGTGGTGAGTTGTAAGACCTTTTTTGATGTTCCGCAAATGTTCCCCTATTCTGGTTTTTAATGATCTCAACGTCCTGCCGACATATGTTTTCCCACATTTACATGTAATCATATAGACTACGTTGGTGGTGTTGCAGGTAATGAAGTCACGAATTTTCATCTTGGTGCCATTGACTTTGACTTCAGTAAATTTGGATTTTTCAGATTTGATGTTTCTACACCCAATACATGTCCCACATCGGTGGAAACCAGATGTTCTTATGGGATTTGATGTTTTAAAGGGTAGCGCACTTCTCACCAAACGGTTTCTTAAATTCGGAGCCTTGCGGTAAACGAATTTTGGTAGATATAAATCAGAAGATATCGAACAATCTGCACAACAAACGATGTCAATAGAAAGATCTACATTAATAGAGGACCAGATAAAGCCCCCGAATGCCCTCAAGGAGACACAGCTGGCATTCTTTTCCAATTTTGATTCAGACCACAAACTATTCGAACAAGTCATAAAAAAACATTGGCACATATTGCAAGGTGACCCTATCCTGAAGAAAATCATCCAATCTACACCAAAATTAGTTTACCGCATACTGAATTGATGTATTATTGAATTTTTAATACACGCTTGTTGCATAAAAAAGCCTCTGAGTGCCGTTCCATCCAGAATCATATACTAGCGCTTCACACCGTTTTTGGATCAGGACACCGGGGTAATTGGATCATTTATTGAGTGCCGGACCCAATCGACTTATATATATATATATATATATATATATATATATATCGTCAAAATGTATAAGTGTGCGCTCATGTGGATCAAATATAATCTGCAGTAAAATATTAAAATATTTTCTTATAATTAAAATATTTTCACATGCATTCCTCACATCCCCTTGATGAAGTCCTTTGCATTAGGATGAAACGCGTCGGGAGTTACCCTGGACCCTCTTTTGATGGACAGATAAGCTTTTATATCAATTGTTTCTTGTACGTGTGATACCTGCTCATTTTAAACCGTGGGTTTAATTTGTGTACTAAAGTAAATGTGAAGTGAGATATCCTGGACCCTATTTTTATGGACAGATAAGCTTCTATATCATTTGTTTCTTGTACGTGCGATACCTGCTCATTTTAAACCGTGGATATATTTTATGTACTTAATTAAATGTGAAAAATGATCTTTCTACTACGCTATTGTGGAGTGTGATATTCTGGGAGAATTTCCAATTAACACTCACTAAGTAGAAAAATGCTATAAGTACATATAGGTTTAAACGGTACACACTATTGGTTGTTTCTTTTTCTCTTTTGCATATCACTGTGATGATATTGGTCTGAGGACCGAAGATTCCTATCTGAGATAAGCATTTGTCCAATTTTTTTCACTAAATTTCATTCTATGTCCCCACCGTAATTTTCTGGGCATTATTAGGCGCTGATTACTTCTATTTTCTACACACACACATATATACATATATATATATATATATATATATAAGTATAACCCAGGGCCGCCATCAAGGGGGTGCCCTGTGTACTTTTGTCCCGGGCCCGTCCACTCTGACTGAGTGGAGGGCCCGGGCTGCTCAACCAGATAGCCATGGGCTATTCCCGCGGCGGCTGCCGCCGGTGACACTGACTGCGGCTGCTACCCCGCTGCTACTCCGCCGCCCACCCACTGCCCCTACCCCTGCCGCAAGCCCTGTCCTGTAGCAGCTGTCCATCCTGCGCCGCCTGTAAAGTGATCTGTGCGCGCTATGCGGCGTCTGATGTCAGACACCGGCACCGCACAGTGCGCACAGATCACTTCAAATTTCAGGCACCGGCTCGCACAGATGTACAGCAGCACTCCCCCTCCCTCATAGCGGCACAGCAGGTACTCTGGGGGCATATGTGGTACTGTGGGGGGCATTAATGTATCTGGCACTGTGGGGGCATATCTGGCACTGTGGGGGCATTAATGTATCTGGCACTGTGGGGGCATATCTGGCACTGTGGGGGCATTAATGTATCTGACACTGTGGGGTCATTTATCTGGGACTGTGGGGGCATATCTGGCACTGTGGGGGGCATTAATGTATCTGGTACTGTGGGGGGGCATTTATCTATCTGGTACTGTGAGGGGCATTTATCTGGCACTGTGGGGGCATTAATGTATCTGGCACTGTGGGGACATATCTGGCACTGTGGGGGCATGTATCTGGCACTGTGGGGGTATTAATGTATCTGGCACTGTGGGGGGCATTAATGTATCTGGTACTGTGGGGGAATATCTGGCACTGTGGGGGCATATCTGGCACTGTGGGGGGCATTTATCCATCTGGCACTGTGGTGGCATTTATGTATCTGGCACTGCTGGGGGACATGTCTTGTGCATCTGGCACTGCTGGTGGGGCATGTCATGTGCATCTGGCACTTCTGGGGTGCATGTCATGTGCATCTGGCACTGCTGGGGGGCATATCATGTGTAGCTGGCACGGCTGGGGGGCATATCATGTAGTGTTCCCGTGTCTCAGTGCAATACCTGGTGCAGTGTGTCTCAGTGCTCTACATGGCGCAAAGTGTATAACGTGCTCTGCCTGGCGCAAAGTGTATAATGTGTGTGTGCGGGGGGGGGGCTGTCTATTTTTTCAGTCCCGGGCCCCATAATTTCTGGTGGCAGCCCTGGTATAAACGAACTGAGAGCCAGTTCATGATTGTCACTGGCACGGGTGAAAGGCTACTACCCACACTCCATAGCCCGGCACATATCCTGCCTATGCAACCTCCCAGATCAATGCAAACAAACATGTTATTAATAAACAGCCTGATAAATTAATATATCTGGAATGCATCACCACTGTGAAAAGAAGTCTGAAGTCAGCTCACACATATTCCAACATGTCATGACTACCAAATTTTAAATTTAGAACATATATCAATGTTGGCACTTGCTGATACCTGCCCTCGGCTGTATACCCCGCTGACGTATTTTAAAGTGCCAAATGCAAAAAAAAATCAATAATAACATAATAATAAAAATCAACATATACACAACAGCGTCAGCTTATACCGCCAACAATATACACTAACAAATTATTTTTGTATAAGGCCCCCAAGCGTCTCACACCGAACAATTCATTAGGAAAAACACAACATCAAATAACACATATCACACAGATACATAGATATTCAAATACCCCAATGACATGTTTCAAACCTAACAGTACCAGTACTTATGTCACACCCATAATTGTAGGGGGATATTCCATATCATAGGAAGCACCAAAGATTCATATTTTCATTAAGTCCCCTAGGAGACCTAGTATCTAAGGTATGAATCCATCTAGACTCCTTTTTGAAAAAATGCCCTTCCTCGGTCGCCTCCCCTCATGAATTTAGGGACATGGTCAACAATCATACATTTAAGTGATGCCAGCTGGTGTTTATTTGTCAAAAAATGCAGTGCCACTGGTTTATAACTCTGTTTATTGATGACAGCCTGTCTGATCGAGAAACGATGATTCACCATTCTTTCACGAAATGATGTGGTCGTTTTCCCCACGTAATAAAGCCCACAAGGGCACATCCATAAATAAATTACATGATCCGTTGTACATGTGACATGATGCCTTATGGGGATTTTTTTTCCTGTGCATGGATGGTAAAAAACATTTTCCAGTAAGCATACTGTTGCACGTTGTGCATCCTAAACAACAAAAACAACCCAGCTTCTTGGTTGCAAGCCAGGAACGAGAAGGTTTTTTGTAGAAGTTTTTTGTAGGCTGCATCAATATTTGTTTTAAATTAAGTCCTCTTGCAAAGGAGATTAGCATCTTTTTTCCACATTTTTAAATGCTTTGTCTGTGGAGATTATCGGCCATTTCCTCGCTGTAAGGGCCCGGGACACCAGTCCCCACAGTCTCCCACTGATGGCTGCCCTGGCCATGGGCAACTTCTCTACTTGCTCACTTCTCCACTTTTATCACTGCTTAGTACATCTCCCCCTAGTATCCTATCTTTCACTACTGTACCACATTTGTCTCACCCGACAGTCCTTCTCATCCCTCACTGCCCAACTACCTGCGCCTATCCTACTGTAACCTGTTAACCAGTATACCACTGATAGCTGATAGCAGTGTTGGGGAATGAGAGTCAAGATTTCTACCTGCAGCTTGGCTCTCACAAAGGGCTAGATGCATCATCGCTTGGAGAGTGATAAAATGGAGAGAGAAAAAGTAGCAGCCAATCAGCTCCTAACTGCCATATTACAGGCTGCGTTTGAAAAATGACAGCAGCTGATTGGCTGGTGCTTTCTCTCTGTCTACTTTTTATTACTCTCCAGGTGATGATGCAGCCAGCCCTTTAGTTTTGATTATATATATATATATATATATATATCTCCTATATATTTGGCTACATCTGTGACTCTGTGCCTGGCCGTAACGCTGGGTGGAGTCACAGCGGTGGGCGGAGTCAGCAAGTCTCTGCTCCTGCTGCCTGTCCATCTCTCTCTCCCCTCCCCCCACCCATCAGCAGCTCTGACTCCCCGGCAGCGGTGCCGGGCCAACAACAACGGCTGATGCCGCCCCCGGCATACACATTAGGAGGGATGGGTGGCGCAGGAGAAGGCTTTCATTGCCCTCCCTGCCCCGCGTACACACACCCGCCGCCTCCTCCGCACACATCCAGCTGTCAGCTCTCCTGCTGTGACAGGAGCCGAGTGCTGCAGTGACGTCATCTCCTGCCACAGAGAAGAGCCGGCACACACACTCCAGTCTCCGGGGGCTGCCAGCATCTACAGGCTAGCTGAAAACACCCCCGGAGCGAGAGAAAACATACCCGCGAGGCCACACCCCTTTCACAGTAGGCCACGCCCCCTTTTCGGCCGCGAGGGGGGTGAGAGATGTGTGCAACAGTAATACTGACCCGGTGACGCCTCTGGACACTACTGTTTACCAGCCTGCAGCAGCCGCCCACAGCCTCAACGGTGAGTCCCTCCGGCCATCCTACCCACTGATTTTATGTGTGGTCGCGACTTTACAAATGTCTCCTCTTCTGGTGTCCACCCCCTCCACTACTTCCCCCCCTCCCTTCATCAGCTTCCTCACTGGGGACCCTCCCTGCCGACCCGCATCTCTATATCTCCTCCCTACCGCCCGCGTCTCTTTATCCCCTCCCTACCGCCCGCGTCTCTATATCCCCTCCCTACCGCCCCACGTCTCTGTTTCCCCTCCCTACTGCCCTGCGTTTCTGTATCCCCTCCCTACCGCCCTGCGTCTCTCTATCCCCTCCCTACCACCCTGCGCCTCTGTGTGCCCTCCCTACCGCCCTGTGTCTCTGTATCCCCTCCCTACTGCTCTGCATCTCTGTATCCCCTCCCTACCGCCCTGCGTCTCTCTATCCCCTCCCTACCGCTCTGCGTCTCTGTATCCCCTCCCTACCGCCCTGTATCTCTGTATCCCCTCCCTACCGATCTGCGTCTCTGTATCCCCTCCCTACCGCCCTGCGACTCTGTATCCCCTCCCCACCACTCTGCGTCTCTGTATCCCCTCCCTACCGCCCTGTGTCTCTGTATCCCCTCCCTACCGCTCTGCGTCTCTGTATCCCCTCCCTACCGCCCTGTGTCTCTGTATCCCCTCCCTACCGCTCTGCGTCTCTGTATCACCTCCCTACCGCTCTGCGTTTCTGTATCCCCTCCCTACGGCCCTGCATTTCTGTATCCCCTCCCTACCGCCCGCGTCTCTGTATCCCCTCCCTACCCCCCTGTATCCCATACACGGTCCATACCACTGGCTCCTTGATACCTCCCTGACAAACCCTCACCTGGAGTACCGGAGCCATAACCCCCTGCGGTGCCCCCCATAGTTACTAGAGTTGTGCACTTGAAATTTTTCGGGTTTTGTGTTTCGGTTTTGGGTTCGGTTCCGCGGCCGTGTTTTGGGTTCGACCGCGTTTTGGCAAAACCTCACCGAATTTTTTTTGTCGGATTCGGGTGTGTTTTGGATTCGGGTGTTTTTTTCAAAAAACCCTAAAAAACAGCTTAAATCATAGAATTTGGGGGTCATTTTGATCCCAAAGTATTATTAACCTAAAAAACCATAATTTCCACTAATTTTCAGTCTATTCTGAATACCTCACACCTCACAATATTATTTTTAGTCCTAAAATTTGCACCGAGGTCGCTGGATGACTAAGCTAAGCGACCCTAGTGGCCGACACAAACACCGGGCCCATCTAGGAGTGGCACTGCAGTGTCACGCAGGATGGCCCTTCCAAAAAACACTCCCCAAACAGCACATGACGCAAAGAAAAAAAGAGGCGCAATGAGGTAGCTGTGTGAGTAAGATAAGCGACCCTAGTGGCCGACACAAACACCGGGCCCATCTAGGAGTGGCACTGCAGTGTCACGCAGGATGGCCCTTCCAAAAAACACTCCCCAAACAGCACATGACGCAAAGAAAAAAAGAGGCGCAATGAGGTAGCTGTGTGAGTAAGATAAGCGACCCTAGTGGCCGACACAAACACCGGGCCCATCTAGGAGTGGCACTGCAGTGTCACGCAGGATGGCCCTTCCAAAAAACACTCCCCAAACAGCACATGACGCAAAGAAAAAAAGAGGCGCAATGAGGTAGCTGTGTGAGTAAGATAAGCGACCCTAGTGGCCGACACAAACACCGGGCCCATCTAGGAGTGGCACTGCAGTGTCACGCAGGATGGCCCTTCCAAAAAACACTCCCCAAACAGCACATGACGCAAAGAAAAAAAGAGGCGCAAAGAGGTAGCTGTGTGAGTAAGATAAGCGACCCTAGTGGCCGACACAAACACCTGGCCCATCTAGGAGTGGCACTGCAGTGTCACGCAGGATGGCCCTTCCAAAAAACACTCCCCAAACAGCACATGACGCAAAGAAAAATTAAAGAAAAAAGAGGTGCAAGATGGAATTGTCCTTGGGCCCTCCCACCCACCCTTATGTTGTATAAACAGGACATGCACACTTTAACCAACCCATCATTTCAGTGACAGGGTCTGCCACACGACTGTGACTGAAATGACGGGTTGGTTTGGACCCCCACCAAAAAAGAAGCAATTAATCTCTCCTTGCACAAACTGGCTCTACAGAGGCAAGATGTCCACCTCATCATCATCCTCCGATATATCACCGTGTACATCCCCCTCCTCACAGATTATCAATTCGTCCCCACTGGAATCCACCATCTCAGCTCCCTGTGTACTTTGTGGAGGCAATTGCTGCTGGTCAATGTCTCCACGGAGGAATTGATTATAATTCATTTTAATGAACATCATCTTCTCCACATTTTCTGGAAGTAACCTCGTACGCCGATTGCTGACAAGGTGAGCGGCGGCACTAAACACTCTTTCGGAGTACACACTTGTGGGAGGGCAACTTAGGTAGAATAAAGCCAGTTTGTGCAAGGGCCTCCAAATTGCCTCTTTTTCCTGCCAGTATAAGTACGGACTGTGTGACGTGCCTACTTGGATGCGGTCACTCATATAATCCTCCACCATTCTTTCAATGGGGAGAGAATCATATGCAGTGACAGTAGACGACATGTCCGTAATCGTTGACAGGTCCTTCAGTCCGGACCAGATGTCAGCATCAGCAGTCGCTCCAGACTGCCCTGCATCACCGCCAGCGGGTGGGCTCGGAATTCTGAGCCTTTTCCTCGCACCCCCAGTTGCGGAAGAATGTGAAGGAGGAGATGTTGACAGGTCGCGTTCCTCTTGACTTGACAATTTTCTCACCAGCAGGTCTTTGAACCCCAGCAGACTTGTGTCTGCCGGAAAGAGAGATCCAAGGTAGGTTTTAAATCTAGGATCGAGCACGGTGGCCAAAATGTAGTGCTCTGATTTCAACAGATTGACCACCCGTGAATCCTTGTTAAGCGAATTAAGGGCTCCATCCACAAGTCCCACATGCCTAGCGGTATCGCTCCATGTTAGCTCCTCCTTCAATGTCTCCAGCTTCTTCTGCAAAAGCCTGATGAGGGGAATGACCTGACTCAGGCTGGCAGTGTCTGAACTGACTTCACGTGTGGCAAGTTCAAAGGGCAGCAGAACCTTGCACAACGTTGAAATCATTCTCCACTGCGCTTGAGACAGGTGCATTCCACCTCCTATATCGTGCTGAATTGTATAGGCTTGAATGGCCTTTTGCTGCTCCTCCAACCTCTGAAGCATATATAGGGTTGAATTCCACCTCGTTACCACTTCTTGCTTCAGATGATGGCAGGGCAGGTTCAGGCGTTTTTGGTGTTGCTCCAGTCTTCTGTACGTGGTGCCTGTACGCCGAAAGTGTCCCGCAATTCTTCTGGCCACCGACAGCATCTCTTGCACGCCCCTGTCGTTTTTAAAAAAATTCTGCACCACCAAATTCAAGGTATGTGCAAAACATGGGACGTGCTGAAATTTGCCCAGATTTAATGCGCACACAATATTGCTGGCGTTGTCCGATGCCACAAATCCACAGGAGAGTCCAATTGGGGTAAGCCATTCCGCGATGATCTTCCTCAGTTGCCGTAAGAGGTTTTCAGCTGTGTGCGTATTCTGGAAACCAGTGATACAAAGCGTAGCCTGCCTAGGAAAGAGTTGGCGTTTGCGAGATGCTGCTACTGGTGCCGCTGCTGCTGTTCTTGCGGCGGGAGTCCATACATCTACCCAGTGGGCTGTCACAGTCATATAGTCCTGAGCCTGCCCTGCTCCACTTGTCCACATGTCCGTGGTTAAGTGGACATTGGGTACAGCTGCATTTTTTAGGACACTGGTGACTCTTTTTCTGAGGTCTGTGTACATTTTCGGTATCGCCTGCCTAGAGAAATGGAACCTAGATGGTATTTGGTACCGGGGACACAGTACCTCCAACAAGTCTCTAGTTGGCTCTGCAGTAATGATGGATACCGGAACCACGTTTCTCACCACCCAGGATGCCAAGGCCTCAGTTATCCGCTTTGCAGCAAGATGACTGCTGTGATATTTCATCTTCCTCGCAAAGGACTGTTGGACAGTCAATTGCTTGGTGGAAGTAGTAAAAGTGGGCTTACGAGTATGACTTCCCCTCTGGGATGACTATCGACTCCCAGCAGCAACAACAGCAGCGCCAGCAGCAGTAGGCGTTACACGCAAGGATGCATCGGAGGAATCCCAGGCATCAGAATTGCCAGTGACATGGCCTGCAGGACTATTGGCATTCCTGGGGAAGGAGGAAATTGACACTGAGGGAGTTGGTGCGGTGCTTTGCGTGAGCTTGGTTACAAGAGGAAGGGATTTACTGGTCAGTGGACTGCTTCCGCTGTCGCCCAAAGTTTTTGAACTTGTCACTGACTTATTATGAATGCGCTGCAGGTGACGTATAAGGGAGGATGTTCCGAGGTGGTTAACGTCCTTACCCCTACTTATTACAGCTTGACAAAGGCAACACACAGCTTGACAAATGTTGTCCGCATTTCTGTTGAAATACTTCTACACCGAAGAGCTGATTTTTTTGGTATTTTCACCAGGCATGTCAACGGCCATATTCCTCCCACGGACAACAGGTGTCTCCCTGGGTGCCTGACTTAAACAAACTACCTCACCATCAGAATCCTCCTGGTCAATTTCCTCCCCAGCGCCAGCAACACCCATATCCTCCTCATCCTGGTGTACTTCAACATTGACATCTTCAATCTCACTATCAGGAACTGGACTGCGGGTGCTCCTTCCAGCACTTGCAGGGGGCGTGCAAATGGTGGAAGGCGCATGCTCTTCACGTCCAGTGTTGGGAAGGTCAGGCATCGCAACCGACACAATTGGACTCTCCTTGTGGATTTGGGATTTCGAAGAACGCACAGTTCTTTGCGGTGCTTTTGCCAGCTTGAGTCTTTTCATTTTTCTAGCGAGAGGCTGAGTGCTTCCATCCTCATGTGAAGCTGAACCACTAGCCATGAACATAGGCCAGGGCCTCAGCCGTTCCTTGCCACTCCGTGTGGTAAATGGCATATTGGCAAGTTTATGCTTCTCCTCCGACAATTTTATTTTAGATTTTGGAGTCCTTTTTTTACTGATATTTGGTGTTTTGGATTTTACATGCTCTGTACTATGACATTGGGCATCGGCCTTGGCAGACGACGTTGCTGGCATTTCATCGTCTCGGCCATGACTAGTGGCAGCAGCTTCAGCACGAGGTGGAAGTGGATCTTGATCTTTCCCTAATTTTGGAACCTCAACATTTTTGTTCTCCATATTTTAATAGGCACAACTAAAAGGCACCTCAGGTAAACAATGGAGATGGATGGATACTAGTATACTTATGGATGGACGAGCGACTGCCGACACAGAGGTAGCTACAGCCGTGGACTACCGTACTGTGTCTGCTGCTAATATAGACTGGATGATAATGAGATGAAATCAATATATATATATATATATAATATCACACTAGTACTGCAGCCGGACAGGTAGATATATTTATTATGTAATGACTGATGACGGACCTGCTGGACACTGTCAGCTCAGCAGCACCGCAGACTGCTACAGTAAGCTACTATAGTAGTATGTATAAAGAAGAAAGAAGAAAAAAAACCACGGGTAGGTGGTATACAATTATGGATGGACGAGCGACTGCCGACACAGAGGTAGCTACAGCCGTGGACTACCGTACTGTGTCTGCTGCTAATATAGACTGGATGATAATGAGATGAAATCAATATATATATATATATAATATCACACTAGTACTGCAGCCGGACAGGTAGATATATTTATTATGTAATGACTGATGACGGACCTGCTGGACACTGTCAGCTCAGCAGCACCGCAGACTGCTACAGTAAGCTACTATAGTAGTATGTATAAAGAAGAAAGAAGAAAAAAAACCACGGGTAGGTGGTATACAATTATGGATGGACGAGCGACTGCCGACACAGAGGTAGCTACAGCCGTGGACTACCGTACTGTGTCTGCTGCTAATATAGACTGGATGATAATGAGATGAAATCAATATATATATATATATAATATCACACTAGTACTGCAGCCGGACAGGTAGATATATTTATTATGTAATGACTGATGACGGACCTGCTGGACACTGTCAGCTCAGCAGCACCGCAGACTGCTACAGTAAGCTACTATAGTAGTATGTATAAAGAAGAAAAAAAAAAACCACGGGTAGGTGGTATACAATTATGGATGGACGAGCGACTGCCGACACAGAGGTAGCTACAGCCGTGGACTACCGTACTGTGTCTGCTGCTAATATAGACTGGATGATAATGAGATGAAATCAATATATATATATATAATATCACACTAGTACTGCAGCCGGACAGGTAGATATATTTATTATGTAATGACTGATGACGGACCTGCTGGACACTGTCAGCTCAGCAGCACCGCAGACTGCTACAGTAAGCTACTATAGTAGTATGTATAAAGAAGAAAGAAAAAAAAAAAAAAACGGGTAGGTGGTATACAATATTATATATATATTATATACAATTATATATATATGGTGATTATTAAACTGGTGGTCAGGTCACTGGTCACACTATCAGCAACTTGCAAGTAGTACTCCTAAGCAGACAATCACAATATATATTATACTGGTGGTCAGTGTGGTCACAATGGCAGTGTGGCACTCTGGCAGCAAAAGTGTGCACTGTACGTTATATGTACTCCTGAGTCCTGCTCTCAGACTCTAACTGCTCCCCACTGTCAGTGTCTCCCCCACAAGTCAGATATACATTATACAGTCACACTATCTATCTATCACTTCAGCAAGTAGTAGTACTCCTCCTAAAGTACTCCTCCTAATGCTCCCCAAAATTACTACTGTGTCTCTCTCTACTCTAGTCTCACTCTCTTCTCTATAAACGGAGAGGACGCCAGCCACGTCCTCTCCCTATGAATCTCAATGCACGTGTGAAAATGGCGGCGACGCGCGGCTCCTTATATAGAATCCGAGTCTCGCGATAGAATCCGAGCCTCGCGAGAATCCGACAGCGGGATGATGACGTTCGGGCGCGCTCGGGTTAACCGAGCAAGGCGGGAAGATCCGAGTCGCTCGGACCCGTGTAAAAAAACCTGAAGTTCGGGCGGGTTCGGATTCCGAGGAACCGAACCCGCTCATCTCTAATAGTTACTGGTATATCTGTGATGCTCCGCTCTGCCGCCTCCTCCCTATCCCTCACACAGCAAGCGCAGGGCGCAAGCCCAGCACCGAGCACATGACCGCGCTGTCCATGCCCATTGGCCCTGGTACCAGCTCCAGCCATCGCCCTCTCCTCCTACTGCACCTGAGGGGGGCGCGCACATAGCGCATGCAGAGGGGACTGGTGCACCTGCGGCCACGTGGAGACCTTGCGTGAGCAACATGTCCGTGTTGCTACACCTGAAGGATGGTACGGTGTAGAGAGAGGACACAGCTGCCCCTGCTCCGCATTTTACCAGCACTCCCCTCTGTGTCTAATAACAGCATATACCTCTTCATGCGGGTATGTCTATATCACATACATCCTTATCCCTGTCCTATATATTGTTACAAATAAAATGACATAGGTATAGGTCCCGCACCCCCTCCCCCCACACCTGCATCCACCCCCCTCCACCCGCAGCATCTACATACTCCCTGCCTCATCCGCGGTCCCCCCCGCACCCGCTACATTCTGTACATCGTGCCCTGCAGGCACTGTTCACGCCGTCGCAAGGGGCTGCGCCCCCTTCACCATTGGAAGCACTTTCGTCGTGCAATATTTAACCACTGACAAACCTAGGAATGCAGGTAATACTAATACAAATATTGAACCGCAGCAAGGCGTGCAGTGGTTAAGGGGGCGTAGCCCCTTTCGACGGTGTGAAGAGCGCCCATAGGGCGCGATGAAGCACCTAGTATATATATATTTCTTCTAATATATCTATTAAGTTTGTATATTATATCCACAAATTGGAGACTGCACTGACACTTTATTAAAATGATGAAACACAAGAAGATCTGGGAGAGTCTATTGATTTAATCTTTGTGATGAATAGGGATCAATCAAGGCTTAAATACTAAATAACAAGAATGAACGGCACATTAGGCTGATTCATGTTACAATTGTTCAGCAAACAGGTACCAGTGTTTCAGTGGAAATTGTAAAACTTATACAGATTATGACACATTGTGTCTAAAGAGTTTTTAGGCTGATTCAATAAACAGTAGAAATTAGTAGAATACAAAATATTGAAGCCTGAAGAAGCGCATATTGATTATAGTCAGTAAGGGGAAGAGATGACCACCCTTTGAGGCACACATTTTCCCTGAATACATATACCCCTGATTTGCCTTTATTTTCTGCATATAGCTAAGTGCCGGTATTCTATGTTTCTATGAACTAAGGTTCAAAAAGGGTTGAGATTACCTAAAGAATAAAAAAGATGGACAGATTATGAGCCAAGTGGTTCTTATCTGCCGTCAAATTATATGTTTCTATGTATTAAGAAGACTAGGGTATTACAACCAATTATCAGGCTGTCCGTCTTTTAATGGACAGTTTTAAACATTTACCTTTCGTACATCATATCAATTTAAGATTCTACAACAATCTGATAAATCACTTTTTATTTATAGAAAAAAAGTTAGAGTTTATGATCATAGCTTTAATGAGTGCACCACTATATACTATTCTATCCCTCTGTGTTGTACCACACAAAGAGGAATAGGGAGGAAAGGAGATGCACCGTAGGAGGAAAATGGAGAGGTTGCAGGTAAGAGAATTAGATGCAAACAGGTATAGAAGGGAAAAAAGTAAAAGCACTGCATAGAGTGAAGTGGAGGCTGCAGAGGAGGCATGGGAGGAAAGTGGAGGCACTTCAGAAGATAGTAGAGGCTGCAGGAGATAGAAGAGGATGCTACTGAGGAGAGTAGAGAGGCACTGCAGGAGTGAGAAGGAGAGGCTGCAGGAGATAGAAGAGGATGCTACTGAGGAGAGGAGAGAGGCACCGCAAGAGAGAGAAGGAGAGGCTGCAGGAGATAGAAAAGGATGCTACTGAGGAGAGTAGAGAGGCACTGCAGGAGTGAGAAGGAGAGGCTGCAGGAGATAGAAGAGGATGCTACTGAGGAGAGTAGAGAGGCACTGCAGGAGTGAGAAGGAGAGGCTGCAGGAGATAGAAGAGGATGCTACTGAGGAGAGGAGAGAGGCACCGCAAGAGAGAGAAGGAGAGGCTGCAGGAGATAGAAGAGGATGCTACTGAGGAGAGGAGAGAGGCACTGCAGGAGAGAGAAGGAGAGGCTGCAGGAGATAGAAGAGGATGCTACTGAGGAGAGGAGAGAGGCACTGCTGTAGAGAGAAGGATAACGTTCATTAGGTGCCATTACCATGTTTTCGGGTTCAGGCACTGTGTTAAAAATAACATGGGGTAATATATTTTATTAAACTACCACCCTGTATGCCACTGCTGTGCTGTAATGTTTCATAGATGTGATATATTTTTAAAGTAATTGGTGTGGGTTTGCCGCTTCTCTGTCGCTTAGTAACCAGCCAGCTCTCTGCAGTGTTTGGCCTAAACTGGATGAAAACAATATTGTGAGCTGTGGAGTGGTCTTAATTGACTGGAAATGAGTGTGAATCAATGTTACTGAGGTTAAAATACTGTAGGATCAACAAAATACCCAAGTTATGTGATTTTAAGCTGTTTTTATACATTTTTGAAAAGAAACACAGATCCAAAACTAAAACCAAAACACGCGAGGCAGTTTTGGCAAAACCGAATCCACAACTAAAGCCCAAAAGTGCAAAAGTGTGTGTATCTATATATATATATATATATATATATATATATATATATTGTGCAAGTTGACCCACTTAAAAAGATGAGAGAGGTCTGTAATTTCCATCATAGGTACACTTCAACTGTTAGAGACAGAATCTGAAAAAAACAACTAGGTAATCACATTGTATGATTTTTAAACAATTTATTTGTATATTCTTGCGGAAAATAAATATTTGGACAATCAAAAAGTTTAACTCAATGCTTTGTAATATAACCTTGGTTGTCAATTACAGAGTTCAAACGTTTCCTGTAGTTCTTGACCAGGTTTGCATACACTGTAGCAGGTATTTTGGCCCAATCTTCCATGCAGATCTTCTCTAGATCTGTCATGGTTTGGGGCTGTCGCCGGGCAACACAGACTTTCAACTCCCTCCACAGATTTTCTATTGGGTTGAGGTCTGGAGACTGGCTAGGCCACTCCAGGACCTTGAAATGCGTCTTACGGAGCCACTCCTTAGTTGCCCGGATGGTGTGTTTGGGATCATTGTCATGCTGGAAGACCCAGCCATGTTCCATCTTCAATGCTCTTACTGAGGGAAGGAGGTTTTTGCCCAAAATCTCATGATACATGGCCCCATTCATCCTCTCCTTGATACGGATCAGTCGTCCTGTCCCCTTTTCAGAAAAGCAGCCCCAAAGCATGATGTTTCAACCCCCATGCTTCACAGTTGGTATGGTGTTCTTGGAATGTCATTCATCATTAGTCTCTCTCCAAACACGGCGAGTGGAGTTTATACCAAAAAGTTTGATTTTGCTCTCATCTGACCACATTACATTCTCCCAATCCTCCCGATGGTCACTGGCAAACTTTAGACGGGCCTGGACATGTGCTGGCTTAAGCACGGGGACCTTTCGGGCGCTGCAGGATTTCAATCCATGACGACGTAGTGTGTTACTAATGTAACCTTTGTAACTGTGGTCCCAGCTCTCTTGAGGTCATTGACCAAGTCCCCCCATGTAGTTCTGGGCTGATTCCTCACCGTTCTCAAGATCATTGATATCCCACGAGGTGAGACCTTCCATGGAGCCCCATGTTGAGGGAGATTGTCAGTGATCTTGTATTTCTTCCATTTGTTAATATTTGTGCCAACAGTTGATTTCTTCTCACCAAGCTGCTTGCCTATTGTCGAGTAGCTCATCCCAGCCTTGTGCAGCTCTTCAATTTTGTCCCTGGTGTCCTTAGGCAGCTCTCTTAACTTGGCCATGGTGGAAAGGTAGCAGTCTGACTGTTTGAGGGTGTGGACAGTTGTCTTTTATACAGATAACCAGTACAAATAGGTGCCATTAATATAGGTAACGAGTAGAGGGTAGAAGAGCTTCTTAAAGAAGAAGTAACAGGTCTGTGAGAGCCAGAAATCTTGCTGCTTGGTAGGTGTCCAAATATCTATTTTCCACAAGAATATACAAATAAATTGTTTAAAAATCATACAATGTGATTTCCTGTTTGAAGTGTACCTACGGTATGATGGAAATTACAGACATCTCTCATCTTTTTAAGTGGGTCAACTTGCACAATTGGTGGCTGTCAAATACTTTTTTGCCCCACTGTGAATATATATTGTGGCAGGAGAGGTACTTTGCCACCTGTAAGCTATACACAGGGTCCTGGGGGTAGATGGGAAGTGTGGATGGACCAGGTTCCCATCCATTTCGCCCAGACCAGGTCTTATAGGCTTCTTAGCCCAAGAAGCTGCTTCATCAGCCAGCACCTGGGTGCTGGGTTTAAAACAGAGTCTCTCCTATCAGTCAGGGCTCCTGAAGGCAATTAGTGTCCAGGGGATAGGCCTGCTAGGGACAGTGGGATCCGAAGGGCTGGGCCACTAGTGTCAGGATGCCGGGACCTGAAAGGGTTCCTTATTTAGGAAGAGGGAGTGATGCAGGGCCTAACCTCCCTGGTTGTTTATACTAAAGCCAATGATTTTTGTTTTATGTGTTTCTCTGTATTTGAGCTACCTGAACAAAAGGTGTTTGTTGTTTTTGCACAAGCCTAGAGTCGGTTGCTGGTGGTATTTTTGTAGCAGAGCACATTCTAGCAAGTCTCCTGTTACAAATGGCGTCTGAACAAGGGACCCTTCTGCTAGTCGTGTCACACGTGGCAGGGGACCCAACAGCCGCAAGGTAGCGGCACACATACCAGCGAACGCCAGACCAAGCTGAACTCGTGGGCATCAGTACCAGATCAAGGGTGTTGTGAGTAGTGGTTAATCCCATCCCCACGGAGTTAAAATAATGATATGTTTTGTTTGAACTGAATGTGTTTGTGGTACAGGGGGTTTGCATTGGCAGCAAAAGAGGTTAAACAAGGTGCATGGACTGTTTTGACTTTTCTGTTTTGCACCATTCATTGAAAGTAGCTGTGCTGATTTGCTTTAAGGGGTTGCAAGCAGCTGATAATTTAAGACTGAGTTTCTTTTCCAAGATTATTTTTACCGGTGCCTGCAAAATCTGGTAATGGGAGTCTGGTGTCCTTGTTAATTGGCTCATTAAGACCAATCAAGCAAAGTTGAAACCTTTTATAAATGTGGTTCTATTTAAATAGAGATATTTTGTGGCACTATGTGTCCCAGCAATCCATGAGTTCTAGTTTTAAGAGCCTGAAGGGAGTTGTTTATTTGCACTACCACTGTAAGGTATTTGGGACCACTTAATCTGTGCTAAAAAGAGAAAAAATAAATTTTTATTTTCCCTTTCACTTACAGTTTTGAAAGGTAACAGAGTGAATAAAGATTTTCAGATATACAGCATATTCTGAAGTGTCTCTTCAAATGGGTAACAAAAAGAGAATTCATGCTAAAAAAACAAAAGAGGTGACAGCTCTAACACCTCAGGTCAGGAACTTATGTGACCCTATTAAAGCCCCACGGCTGGAGAGTGAAGTGGAGAGCTTATTGGGGAGTAATCCTGATCTTGGGGAAGATTTTAGCATGGAACCTTTTTTTTTGGTGTCACATGATAAGTGACCTTGAAAGCAATGTCCAATTAAAGGACCAGGAGCTAGAAGAGCTTAAGGAAAAATGTGATTTCCTTCAAGAGCAGGTGAACACCTTAGCACAAAAACTAGAGGAGAAAGAATCTCTTTTGTCTGACTCTCTGACCAAATTGGGAAGGAGTAGAGAAGAGATTGCCAAGCTCTCAGGACAGGTGTCAGAGTTGCGGAAAACCTTGGCAAAGGCTAAACCCAGATCTGAAAACTTTGTAGTACATAGCCAAGGACTATTAGAGGAAATCTCATGTGACCAGACACGATATGGGAGTTTGGTGCTGGCCAATAAGGCTCTGTCGCAAGACTTGGCGGAGCTTCAGGAGGAGGTTTCTAAGCTAAAACCATTGGCTATGCCTAGTTTCAGTTCAGACACAGGCATAGCTACACCAGTTGCTGAAGGAGTTATGCCGAAGGTTGGGTCAGAGACATTATCAGCCAAAGTGGAGATGCCATGTTCGGGGGAAATGATGCCAACAGTGGTGCAGGCTGCGGAAGAATGGTACCATGCTGTATTGGAAC
Organism: Pseudophryne corroboree; assembly: GCF_028390025.1. Classification (NCBI taxonomy): domain Eukaryota; kingdom Metazoa; phylum Chordata; class Amphibia; order Anura; family Myobatrachidae; genus Pseudophryne; species Pseudophryne corroboree. The sequence goes on from NC_086448.1 coordinate 688,524,332, forward strand.
CCGGCTATACTGGATTCCCTGTTCCAGCCAGAAGGAACAGGAAAGTTGGGCCAGCTCTGCCAGTGCCTAAGGCCTGGAAGGTTCCCTGCTATGCCACTAGTAAGGCCATCTGCCTGGAAAGTGGAAATGAGGGTCCTTCCTCAGAGGTAGAGCATTTACAGGCACTAAGGTCCATTCAGTTGGTATTGCCGTTCCAGAGCATGGAGGAAGCTGCAGCCATTATTACACAGCGCACAGAAAATCCGCGGGAATTTTGCAAGCAGCAAGAAAGAGCCACATCAGATAGCAGTGTTTTGTTGTTAACCCCTATGACGGCAGTGAGAAGTTCCTCCGAAGTAGCACCACCTCATTCTCCGGAAAAAGAATATTGTAGTAGCTTGGGTGAAGAGTTGAACAAAGCCCTGAGTTCAGTAGAACCTGTTCAAGATGGAGCATGGCAGCCAAAGGGGCTCACAGAAGATGTGTTTATGGAGACACGAGATGAGGATATGGGATGCCCGGCTGCTCCTCAGTTGACAGGGAGTGAGGAGGGAGCAGTAATGGAGCTGGGAGAGGTTTACGTGATGTCAAGTGATCATCCACCTCCAAAACAAGAATCCTCTAATGTGCTGGATCTGAGGCAGAATGATGAACCCCAGGAATCTACCTGGACAGATGGCAATTTGATGACTACTCAAGAGCCCATCCTAGAGCAGGAAGTCTTATCTGAGCTGGAGATTGCTTCTTTTGAGGTCTTGGAAACCCAGGATCTGGACATCCAGTGCACATGGGAGACTTCCTCTGATGAATCACAGACAAAAACCGTACCTTTGGAGGTGTCTCGCCCACATGAGCTAGTCATGGCTGAGCTAGTGGCAATAGAGGAGTCTACTTCCGAAGTCATCCAGGAACCTGCTTCTGAAGGGGTTCCCCTCGTGTATGAGGAGGATAAGGTGCAAGATTTTGATCTTGGGGTTGTTGCACCCTGGCATGATTTACCACGAGAGGTTCAAGATCCAATTTCTGAACTGGGACAATTCATAAAGGACACACTAAATAAAGAGCAAGAACCTGTCTCAGAGGAATCGGTGTAGAGTCCCATTTCTGAGGTTGCTCTACCCAGGGAGAGTTCCCTATATGAGACACGAGAGCTGGAAAACTTGAGGGGAGAGTTCCAAAAGCTGTCCCTAAGTAACAGCCAGCTAAAAGAAACAGTGAAGGAGATTCCTAGACTACGGAGTCGAATAAGAGACCTGGACAAGAGACTCAAAATGGGTTATGTGCCAGTCATAGAACGGCAGGAGTTGGTGACTATCGTCAAAGATGGGAGATCGGAGGATGAAGCAGTCATGCTTATGAAGGAAATGTTACCAAAGCTGGAAAGACTGAAGGAAGCACTAAAAGTTCAACAAATGAAAGGACTTTCTGAGACTCTGGACCAGTGCCTCACTCTGAGGGAAAGGGTGGGGGAAAAGTTGGACCATGACCTCCGAACAATTAAAATCAGGACAGAGACTAGGTGTTACCGGTGCCAAGAGCTGGGCCATAAAACGTGGAATTGTCCATATAGGCCAAGACTAGTGAGGGCTGGGGTGACTACTAGGCCCAAAGTGAACTTAAAAACCTTCCCCAGTCCAGAGTTGGTTAAGGTCAGGTGTCACAAACAACCAGACAAGAATAAAGCAACTTCCTTAGTAGCCAGTAAATCCGAGCCAGATAAGGGAAACATCCCTAAATGTGGAAAGGTGAAGAGAAGGGGAAGTTTAGTGGGCAACAGGAAGTTGTCCATTAAAATGACCACTTTGGCCACTATGCCAAAGTGGAGGGAAAGGGAAGGTGGTACAGTGGAGTCAGTGCCACCAACCTTTAATGGAAATAGATTCCAAGGCCAGTTAAAAGGGCCTCGGACGTGTACTTGGGAACCAGGTGTATGGGCCCAAGTTACGTCCCAAAGATTTGTCAGCCCAAAGTAATTGGCAAATGTGGAACCTTGCCAATGTCACATGCCGCTTTTCAGAGCAAGAAAAAGCTGAGAGAAAGAGTATGTGGCAGGAGAGGTACTTTGCCACCTGTAAGCTATACACAGGGTCCTGGGGGTAGATGGGAAGTGTGAATGGACCAGGTTCCCATCCATTTGGCCCAGACCAGGTCTTATAGGCTTCTTAGCCCAAGAAGCTGCTTTATCAGCCAGCACCTGGGTGCTGGGTTTAAAACAGAGTCTCTCCCATTAGTCAGGGCTCCTGAAGGCAATTAGTGTCCAGGTGATAGGCCTGCTAGGGACAGTGGGATCCAGAGGGCTGGGCCACTAGTGTCAGGATGCCGGGACCTGAAAGGGCTCCTTATTTAGGAAGAGCAGAGCCGGCCTTAGGCATAGGCAAACTAGGCAAATGCCTAGGGCATTTTGTATGCTTAGGAGCACCAGCAGCTTCTGCTGATTAAAATGATATGCGGCATGCCTATATTCTGTGTGTGACTGCAGCTTTATCTGCATACGAAATGCTATGTTGCAGTGTATTCCTGGAAATCACTGTAATGTAGCATTTCGTATGCAGATACAGCCGCAGTCACACACAGAATATAGGCATGCTGCATGTCATTTTTATCAGCGGAAGCTGCTTGTGCATGCTAGCCACACAGTAATGCAAATAAGATGCATTTTCATAAAGAAATGGTGCCCAATGTTAGCAGAGCTGCCAGCTGACTCATGCCAGGTATCTCCTGCAGAACTAGCAGCGGTGCTAGGGGGCACCAGCCAAAATCTTGCCTAGGGCATCATATTGGTTAGGGCCGGCTCTGAGGAAGAGGGAGTGATGCAGGGCCTAACTTCCCTGGTTGTTTATACTAAAGACAGTGATTTTTGTTTTATGTGTTTCTCTGTATTTGAGCTACCTGAATAAAAGGTGTTTGTTGTTTTTGCACAAGCCTGGAGTCGGATGCTGGTGGAACTTTTGTAGCAGAGCACATTCTAGCAAGTCTTCTGTTTCAGTATATAGTAGGACCTGCAATAAAGTGGAGTCCTTGTTAGTTAAAGGTGTGCGGCGGGCACTTTTCGTGTTTTGTGTCTTGGTTTTGGTTCTGGTTCCATGCTCGTGTGTTGGATCTGGATTGGTTTTGCCAAAACCACCCTTTCGAGTTTTGGTTTTGGATCTGGATGATTTAAAAAAAAAAAACATTAAATACAGCTAAAATCACATAATTTGAGGGTAATTTTCATCCTACAGTATTATTAACCTCAATAACATTCATTTCCAGTTTATTCTGAACACCTCACACCTCACAATATTGTTTTTAGGCGTAAAAGTTGCACCGAGGTAGCTGTATGACTAAGCTAAGTGACAAAAGTGTGCGGCACAAACCCCTGGCCCATCTAGGAGAGGCACTGCAGTGGCAGACAGGATGGAAGATTTAAAATAATAGGCCCCAAACAGCACATGATGCAAAGAAGGAAAAGAGGTGCAATGAGGTAGCTGTATGACTAAGCTAAGCGAGACAAGTGTGCAGCAAAAACACCTGGCCCATCTAGGAGTGGCACTGCTATGGCAGATAGGATGGCACTTAAAAAAACTAGTCCCCAAACAGCACATCATGCAAACAAGAAAACAGGTGCAATGAGGTACTGCAGATGCATGTTCCTACTATCTGTATGTGACACCTGCACTGTATCATTTCTCTCATTCTGTATGATCAGTGTAATTATACTGCAGATACACACTCCTAATATCTATAAGTGACACCTGCACAGTATCACTACTCTTATTCTGCATGATCAGTGGAATTATACTGCAGATACATGTTCCTACTATCTGTATGTGACACCTGCACAGTATCCCTTCTCTAATTCTGTACGATCAGTGTAATTATACTGCAGATACATATTTCTACTGTTTTGTTCATATGTTTGTAAATCCAGTCATCAGGATACAGAAACATGTGAGTTCACTGCTGTGCTGTTTATTCCATCACCAACTCCAAGCACACTGCACACTGGACCACCCACTTCCCAGCATCCCCCTGGTCCTAGGGATCATCACTGAAGATTCAAGCTTACACATATTAGTAAGGGAGTGTCTACAAATATTAAGCATTCTAATACACTAACATCACATCCTCTTTTCTTTAAAGATAAGCCCTATACGCTTCAATGCAACAATTAACAACGTCATATTAAGAACATCATCTAACACGTTTCAATGAGTCTCTCAGGTCTGCGTTTTTCCCTTTTGGGTCTTTCATACACAGTCTGTGTTTCATCGACCATGTTGGACCTTTCTAGAATCGTGGTTGGTTAACCATTATCAGGATCATCATACATGTCAGATGAAGGGTATTCTTCAGTCATGTTGTCTTCATTATGGTTAGGTTGAGATCTTAAATCCACCCGATTTCTTCTTACTTCCGTTCCATGCTCTGTATAAGATCTTGGTGCTACTTGTGCTTGCACAATACCTTTCTGCACCCAAATACCTTTCTCGTGATCTCTGAGACGGACTTGGTCACCCGATTTTAGATCAGATAAGCTTTTTGCTCGCCTGTCATGGAACAATTTCTGTTTCGCCTGTTGACGTTCCTTACTCAGTCTGACCAACGCTGAGTTATGTGTATTAAGCAGTTCATCATGTATCAGGAGATTTGCTCTAATCCTCCTTCCCATCTGCATTTGTGCAGTAGAAAGTCCATTCTGTAAAGGTGTACTGCGGTAGATTAAAAGACTTTTGTAAAAATCTTCTTTACCTCCTTGAGCTTTTTTCATGAGACTCCTCACAGTTTTTACTGAACTTTCCATCAACCCATTTGAGCGTGGATAGTGGGGACTTGACGTAGCATGGACAAATTCCCACTCATCAGCAAATTGTCTAAATTCAGCACTGGAAAACTGAGGACCATTGTCAGTGAACACCTCCATAGGAACACCATGCCTTGCAAAGATTGACTTCATGCAATTGATTACGGCTTTACTAGTAGTTGTATGTAGTGTCTTCACCTCAGGGTAGTTAGAGTAATAATCAGTCATGACAATGTACATTTTCCCATTACATAAAACAAATCAGCACCAACTTTCTGGTACGGTCTCTCTGGCATACTGAGTGGCTCGACACTCGACTGAGTACTCAGTGGCTCGACATGTTGTTTCGGTCTATACGTAAGACATAATTCACATGTAGCTGTAGTCTGTGCTATGTCTTGGTTCATTCTTGGCCAATACATAACTTCACGCGCTCTCCGCTTACATTTTTCTTCTCCTAAGTGGCCTTCATGTATCTTGCACAGCATAGTTTTTCTTAGTCGTACAGGTATGACAAACCTATTGCCTTTGTAAATAATACCATCGACAACCGTAAGGTCACTGCGGTACATCCAATAATCATGGATAGACAGCGGGCATGCATGTTTTTCTGCTGGCCAACCTTTCAGAATGATATCTTTCAACACTTTCATTGTGTAATCTGTCTCAGTTTCTTTCCTAATCTGTTCTTGTCTTGTAAGAGACACTGGTAGAGAAGCTACAATCAAATTAACATAGGCTTCTATCTCTTCATCCATCAGACTTTTGGAACCTTCACTTTTGTCCACAGCACGAGAAAGTGTATCAGCAATGTACATGTATTTGCCGGAACAGTACAGCAAGTGTACATCATATTTCTGTAGTCTGATAAGCATTCGTTGAATTCTCATGGGACAGTCATGTAATGATTTAGTCATGATAGCTACCAATGGCTTTGTGGTCAGTTTCCACTGTAAATGTTTGACCATACATAAACTGATGAAATTGCTCACATGCATATGTGATTGCTAGAAGTTCTTTTTCTATCTGAGCATACCTTGTTTCAGCACTTGTCAGTGCTCTTGATGCATAGATTACTGGTTGCCATGTATCCTCATGTTCTTGTAACAGCACTGAGCCTAGGCCAAATTGCGAAGCATCTGCTGAAATTCTTATTCTTTTCGCAGGATCAAAGAATTTTAGAACTGGTTGCTCTGTAATGATCTGTTTCAAGTTTTGCCAACTTTCTTCTTGTTCATGTGACCACATCTACTTGTTATCTTTGTCTAACAACCATCTAAGAGAGGCTGTTCGTTCAGAGAGTTGAGAAATAAACTTTCCTAAGTAAGTAATCATTCCTAGGAATCTTCTGATGTCGTCTTTGTTGTTAGGACGTTCCATGTTCACTATGGCTGATATTTTCCTTGGGTTTGGTTTTACACCTTGATCCGAGACCACGTCGCCCATAAAGGTAAGTGTATTCACGCCAAATTCACATTTGTCCCTGTTTAGCTTTAGATTCACTTTCTTGACAAGTTCCATTACTTGTCTCAATCTAGAATCATGTTCTTCCTTTGTAGATCCCCAGACAATAATGTCATCCATCATTGTTTCAACACCTGGAATATGTTCAAAAATCATGTGTATCTTTTTGTAATATAATTCTGGAGCAGACAATATTCCATATGGTAGTCGAAGAAATCTGTATCGACCTTCTGGTGTATTAAATGTACAAAGCTTTGAGCTGGCCTCATCTAGCTTCATTTGCCAGAATCCTGAAGATGCGTCCAATTTACTGAACCATTTTGCTCCCGCAAATTGTGACATGATTTCATCTCTGGTTGGTAGTTTGAAATGTTCTCTTTAATAGCTTTGTTTAAATCTCTGGGGTCTAGACATATTCTGAGTTGTCCATTTTTCTTTTCAACAATTACTAAGGAGCTTATCCATTCAGTAGGCTCATCAACTTTCTGTATCACACCCAAGGCTTCCATGCGATTTAACTCTTGTTTCAGTTTTTCTCTCAGCGCAAACTGCACTTTTCTACAGGGGTGTATCACTGAAGAAACTTACGTGTCTATATTTATTTTATGCTCTCCAGGCAAACAACCTAGACCTTCAAACAAGTCTCTGTATTCTGTAAACATCGATTTGCAGTCATCTTCTACTTGTGATGTCACCATAAAAACTTTCTTTAGCAAGCTTAGTTTCTCACAGGAACTTAATCCTAGAATCAGTTGCACATTTTTATCCACAATCAGTACAGATGTTTTAAACTGTTGTCCCTTATATTTCAGTGTCACTAAGCATGTACCTCTCACAGGAATTTCCTCCCCAGTGTACCCTGTAACTTTCACTTTGGCTGGGTGAATTTTAGGTTTTACTCTAAAAGTCTTATAGTCTTGAAACGATATCAAATTCACCTGCGCGCCATTATCAAGCTTAAAGGGAATGACAATCTCATTCACAGTTAAAGGGACAATCCATTCTTTCTTATCTGCACTGCAAAGTTCAATGCAATCCACAAAGAATTCCTCTGTTTGCTTAATAGCATGCACATTGGTTTCACTTTTCATTTTACAGCATTTGGCAAAGTGATTAAGTCTACCACATTTCATGCAGGTTTTACCATAAGCAGGGCACATTTTAGGATTGTGAGCATTTCCACATCTACTACATATTTCCTTGTTAGACTGTGGCTTAGACTGCTTCATTCTTGAAAATGGAGGTTTGCGTGGCTCTGTTTTCTGCACTACATGGACAGCACCAGCTTCCTTGTGTAATGTTTGGCTTGAAATCTAGTTATTTCTGCAGATCTGCACATAGTCACTGCCTTTTCTAGTGTTAGGTCCTGCTCTCTCAGCAGTCTCTCTCTGAGTCCATTATCAGGTATTCCGCAGACAATACAATCTCTAATCAGTGAATCCTTTAAATCACCAAACTCACAAGTTTTACTGAGTGATTGCAGCTCTGTAACATACTGATCAAATCCATCTCCAGACTTCTGATCACATGTGAAAAACTTATATCTTTCATATGTCACATTTTTCCTTGGCACATAGTAATCTTCAAACTTTTGCATTATAGAAGATAGCAACATATTCTACCCCTCAGCAAACTGAAAACTATTATAAATGTCCAGCACATCCTCTCCTATTACATGGAGGAAAATGGATGCCTTAGTTTTGTCAGCCTCTGTATCAGCTCTACATGCAGCAAGTTATATATTAAACCTTTGCTTAAATCTTTCCAGTTTTCAGACAAGTTACCAGACATCAGCATGCCAGTTGGAGGAGCTAGTTTATCCATGGTTACTCACTGTTTGAAGAGAGGAGCACACGGCAGGCTTTGCAGACACTGAGTATCACAGCCTGACAGGCTTCTGCAGGATTCTTTCACACTCTGAGAGCACTAGCAGTCCAAGTTAAACTTCTTTTGACACCATGTTTTGTTCATATGTTTGTAAATTCAGTAATCAGGACACAGAGACATGTGAGTTCACTGCTGTACTGTTTATTCCATCACCAACTCCAAGCACACTGAACCACCCACTTCCCAGCATCCCCCTGGTCCTAGGGACCATCACTGAAGATTCAGGCTTACACATATTAGTAAGGGAGTGTCTACAAATATTAAGCATTCTAATACACTAACATCACACCTACTATCTGTATGTGACAGCTGCACAGTTTCACTTCTCTCATTCCGTACGATCAGTGTAAATATTCAGCAGATACACATTCATACTATCCATATGTGACAGCTGCACATTATCACTTCTCTCATTCTGTACAGTGTAATTATACTGCAGATACACATTCTAACTATCTATATGTGAAAGCTGCACAGTATCAATTCTCTTATTCTGTATGATCAGTGTAATTATACTGCAGATACATGTTCCTACTAGCTGTATGTGACACCTGCACAGTATCACTTCTCTCTATCTATACAATCAATGTAATTATATCGCAGATGCACATTCCTACTATCTATATGTGACAGCCGCACAGTTTAATTTATCTCATTCTGTATGATCAGAGTAATAAAACTGCAGATACATATTCCTAATATCTATATGTGACAGCTGCACAGTATCACTTCTCTCATTCTATTTGATCAGTGTAATTATACTGCAGATACACATTCCTACTATCTATATGTGACAGCTGCACGGTATCACTTCTCACATTCTGTATGATCAGTGTAATTATACCGCAGATACACATTCCTTCTATCTATATGTGACACCTGCACAGTATCACTTCTCTAGTTCTGTATGATCAGTGTAATTATACTACAAATACATGTTCCTACTATCTGTTTGTGACAGCTGCACAGTATTACTTCTCTCATTCTGTATGCTCAGTGTAATTATACTGCAGATACAAGTTCCTACTATCTGTATGTGATACCTGCACAGTATCACTTATCTCATTCTGTATGATCAGTGTAATTATACTGCAGATATGGATTCCTACTATCTGTATGTGAGAGCTGCACAGTATTACTTCTCTCATTCTGTCTGATTAGTGTAATTATACTGCAGATACACATTCCTACTGTCTATATGTGACAGCTGCACAGTATCACTTCTCTCATTCTGTATGATAACTGTAATTATACTGCAGATACATGTTCCTACTATCTGTATGTGACAGCTGCACAATATCACTTCTCTCATTCTGTACGATCAGTGTAATTATACTGCAGATACATGTTCCTACTATCTGTATGTGACAGCTGCACAGTTTCACTTTTATCTCATTATGTATGATCAGTTTAATTATACTGCAGATACACATTCCTACTATCTATATGTGACAGCTGCACAGTATCACTTCTCTCATTCTGTATGTTAAGTGTAATTATACTGCAGATACATGTTCCTACTATCTGTATGTGACACCTGCACAGTATCACTTCTATTATTCTGTATGATCAATGCAATTATAATACAAATATACATTCCTATATGTATGTGACACTGCACAGTATCACTTCTCTTATTCTGTATGATCAGTATAATTATACTGCAGATACATGTTCCTACTATCTATATGTGACAGCTGCACAGTATCCCATCTCTCATTCTGTATGATCAGTGTAGTCTTATACAGCAGCACTGGACATATGGCAGCAGAGGACACCACCACTGTGACTGGACTGATGCAGCACAATACACCACCACTGAACTGATGGAACACAACACAGCACCACTGGACTGGACTTATACAGCAGCACTGGACAAATGGCAGCAGAGGACACCACCACTGTGACTTCACTGATGTAACACAAGACACCACCACTAGACTGATGCAGCACAAGACAGCACCATTGAACTGATGCAGCACAGCAGAGCACCACTGGACTTGACTTATACAGCAACACTGGACCTATGGCAGCAGAGGACACAACCACTGTGACTGGAATGATGCAGCACAAAACACTACCACTGAACTGATGCAGGACACTGAGGACAGAGACACATCCTCTCTGTACACTCTCTAATGCTGGAGTGAAAATGGCAGCGATGCACGGCTCCTTATATGGAATCCAAACCCCGTAAGAATCTGACAGCAGGATGATGACGTTTTGCCTCTTTCTGGTTTCTGAGTCAGGCAGGAAAACCCAAGCCGGACTCAGATCCAGGCTCGGGTAGTGAAGTTTGGTAGGGTTCGGTTCTTAAGCAACCGAACCTGCTCATCTCTAATAGTGAGTATAGAGCCTCTGTGATTTTTCCTTAAACAATGTAGTTATATACAATGTTTCACCTCAAATCTAGGAATGGTGAGTGCTGGGGATTAGTGCTTTTTGTTTATTAGATATATTTTTTTATTAATCTTTTTGTGATCACATTTTTCCATGCACCTGTTTTAAGTTAAGCTGGGTACACACTGGCCGATATATCGGCTGATCTACTGAACACCCGATATATCGCTGGTCCAACGGCCAGTGTGTACCAATGGTATGTCTGTGAACACTGTCGTTCACAGACATATTGCATCAACCCTGCAGCACACATGATGACCAATATATCTACAGATATATTGGTACATCATTCTATGTGTACAGGTGGCGGACTGCCTGTACACATGCTGCACCAGCCGACGGTGATTGATGGCTCAACTGGGTGGTCGCATGTAAATGCCCACCCAGTTTGTGACATTAGTCACTACAGATAGGGCAGTGTGTATGAACAACCCACTGCCCAATCTGGCTATAAATATATCCACAGATCCTTTACTTATAGCTTGTGTCAGCTGTTTTCCTAGGTGCTTTACATCAGGTGTGTTGGTAACTGCCTCACCTTCAAAAGCAAAGTTGCTGTGAGCTTCAGACCAGGTAGCATACCTAAAGTTTAACACTAATGTGATAGCTATTTTAATAGTATTTATTTTAAGCAATAGAGCAGGACCTGCAGTAAAGTTTGGTCCCTTGTCGGGGGCTACAGGCTTAATTGCATTATATATATATATATATATATATATATATATGCTGCAAAATTTTACAGCATTCCCAAATTACATAAGGACCCACACAATCCCCCAGGTAGGCCCATTATTTCGGCCAGGGGATCTCTTTGTGAACCTCTGGCAGTCTTTTGTGATACATATTTGCAACCATGTATCCAGCAAACAAGTGCACATCTTAAGGACACCTCAATGCTTCTGAGAAAGCTAGAAGCACTGGGTGTTTTTCCTCCACATACCATTTTGGCTTCAATAGATGTAATTAGCTTATATACCTGCATACCACACGCATCAGGACTAGCAGCAGTCAGAAGACTAATTACTAACAACCCCCTGTATAAAGGCCCCCAAATTGATTTTTTTCTGGAGTTATTGGAATATACACTTACTCACAATTTTTTCTATATGACAAAAAGTATTACATCCAGCGCACAGGATGCACTATGGGGTCAGCAGTAGCCCCAGCATTTGCAAATGCTTTTATGTGGGAGGTAGAGAAATATCTGTTTCTACAAGATAGTATGATAAAATGCCATTTAGGTTTATATCTTAGATACATAGATGATGTCCTTATTTTTTGGACAGGGACGCAGACACATCTTCAAAATATCTTAGAAACACATAACCACTCCACCAGCCCAGTAAAATTTACAGCCAGCATGGACACCTGTACCATCAACTATCTAGATGTCAAAATCTCCCTGAAACCAGGGGTAATTAGTACATCACTATACGTTAAATTAACTGACAGAAACAATCTTCTTAAGTATGATAGTTTCCACCCTAGATCTACTATTGCAAGTCTTCCATACTCACAGTATCTACGAGTGTGTCGTATAAATAGTGATCTAGGGGTTAGGGATGAAGAATTTACCAAGATGACTAAAAAGTTTTTAGATCGGGGCTATCCGTTGTGTGATCTGCAAAAAGCTAGAGCTAAAGCTCTCTCATTCACACGTGAACAATAGAGATGAGCGCCGGAAATTTTTCGGGTTTTGTGTTTTGGTTTTGGGTTCGGTTCCGCGGCCGTGTTTTGGGTTCGACCGCGTTTTGGCAAAACCTCACCGAATTTTTTTTGTCGGATTCGGGTGTGTTTTGGATTCGGGTGTTTTTTTCAAAAAACCCTAAAAAACAGCTTAAATCATAGAATTTGGGGGTAATTTTGATCCCAAAGTATTATTAACCTCAAAAAACATAATTTACACTCATTTTCAGCCTATTCTGAACACATCACACCTCACAATATTATTTTTAGTCCTAAAATTTGCACCGAGGTCGCTGTGTGAGTAAGATAAGCGACCCTAGTGGCCGACACAAACACCGGGCCCATCTAGGAGTGGCACTGCAGTGTCACGCAGGATGGCCCTTCCAAAAAACCCTCCCCAAACAGCACATGACGCAAAGAAAAAAAGAGGCGCAATGAGGTAGCTGACTGTGTGAGTAAGATTAGCGACCCTAGTGGCCGACACAAACACCGGGCCCATCTAGGAGTGGCACTGCAGTGTCACGCAGGATGTCCCTTCCAAAAAACCCTCCCCAAACAGCACATGACGCAAAGAAAAAAAGAGGCGCAATGAGGTAGCTGACTGTGTGAGTAAGATTAGCGACCCTAGTGGCCGACACAAACACCGGGCCCATCTAGGAGTGGCACTGCAGTGTCACGCAGGATGTCCCTTCCAAAAAACCCTCCCCAATCAGCACATGATGCAAAGAAAAAGAAAAGAAAAAAGAGGTGCAAGATGGAATTATCCTTGGGCCCTCCCACCCACCCTTATGTTGTATAAACAAAACAGGACATGCACACTTTAACCAACCCATCATTTCAGTGACAGGGTCTGCCACACGACTGTGACTGATATGACGGGTTGGTTTGGACCCCCCCCAAAAAAGAAGCAATTAATCTCTCCTTGCACAAACTGGCTCTACAGAGGCAAGATGTCCACCTCATCTTCACCCTCCGATATATCACCGTGTACATCCCCCTCCTCACAGATTATCAATTCGTCCCCACTGGAATCCACCATCTCAGCTCCCTGTGTACTTTGTGGAGGCAATTGCTGCTGGTCAATGTCTCCGCGGAGGAATTGATTATAATTCATTTTAATGAACATCATCTTCTCCACATTTTCTGGATGTAACCTCGTACGCCGATTGCTGACAAGGTGAGCGGCGGCACTAAACACTCTTTCGGAGTACACACTTGTGGGAGGGCAACTTAGGTAGAATAAAGCCAGTTTGTGCAAGGGCCTCCAAATTGCCTCTTTTTCCTGCCAGTATAAGTACGGACTGTGTGACGTGCCTACTTGGATGCGGTCACTCATATAATCCTCCACCATTCTATCAATGTTGAGAGAATCATATGCAGTGACAGTAGACGACATGTCCGTAATCGTTGTCAGGTCCTTCAGTCCGGACCAGATGTCAGCATCAGCAGTCGCTCCAGACTGCCCTGCATCACCGCCAGCGGGTGGGCTCGGAATTCTGAGCCTTTTCCTCGCACCCCCAGTTGCGGGAGAATGTGAAGGAGGAGATGTTGACAGGTCGCGTTCCGCTTGACTTGACAATTTTGTCACCAGCAGGTCTTTCAACCCCAGCAGACCTGTGTCTGCCGGAAAGAGAGATCCAAGGTAGGCTTTAAATCTAGGATCGAGCACGGTGGCCAAAATGTAGTGCTCTGATTTCAACAGATTGACCACCCGTGAATCCTTGTTAAGCGAATTAAGGGCTGCATCCACAAGTCCCACATGCCTAGCGGAATCGCTCCGTGTTAGCTCCTTCTTCAATGCCTCCAGCTTCTTCTGCAAAAGCCTGATGAGGGGAATGACCTGACTCAGGCTGGCAGTGTCTGAACTGACTTCACGTGTGGCAAGTTCAAAGGGCATCAGAACCTTGCACAACGTTGAAATCATTCTCCACTGCACTTGAGACAGGTGCATTCCATCTCCTATATCGTGCTCAATTGTATAGGCTTGAATGGCCTTTTGCTGCTCCTCCAACCTCTGAAGCATATAGAGGGTTGAATTCCACCTCGTTACCACTTCTTGCTTCAGATGATGGCAGGGCAGGTTCAGTAGTTTTTGGTGGTGCTCCAGTCTTCTGTACGTGGTGCCTGTACGCCGAAAGTGTCCCGCAATTTTTCTGGCCACCGACAGCATCTCTTGCACGCCCCTGTCGTTTTTAAAAAAATTCTGCACCACCAAATTCAAGGTATGTGCAAAACATGGGACGTGCTGGAATTTGCCCATATTTAATGCACACACAATATTGCTGGCGTTGTCCGATGCCACAAATCCACAGGAGAGTCCAATTGGGGTAAGCCATTCCGCGATGATCTTCCTCAGTTGCCGTAAGAGGTTTTCAGCTGTGTGCGTATTCTGGAAAGCGGTGATACAAAGCGTAGCCTGCCTAGGAAAGAGTTGGCGTTTGCGAGATGCTGCTACTGGTGCCGCCGCTGCTGTTCTTGCGGCGGGAGTCCATACATCTACCCAGTGGGCTGTCACAGTCATATAGTCCTGACCCTGCCCTGCTCCACTTGTCCACATGTCCGTGGTTAAGTGGACATTGGGTACAACTGCATTTTTTAGGACACTGGTGAGTCTTTTTCTGACGTCCGTGTACATTCTCGGTATCGCCTGCCTAGAGAAGTGGAACCTAGATGGTATTTGGTAACGGGGGCACACTGCCTCAATAAATTGTCTAGTTCCCTGTGAACTAACGGCGGATACCGGACGCACGTCTAACACCAACATAGTTGTCAAGGACTCAGTTATCCGCTTTGCAGTAGGATGACTGCTGTGATATTTCATCTTCCTCGCAAAGGACTGTTGAACAGTCAATTGCTTACTGGAAGTAGTACAAGTGGGCTTACGACTTCCCCTCTGGGATGACCATCGACTCCCAGCGGCAACAACAGCAGCGCCAGCAGCAGTAGGCGTTACACGCAAGGATGCATCGGAGGAATCCCAGGCAGGAAAGGACTCGTCAGACTTGCCAGTGACATGGCCTGCAGGACTATTGGCATTCCTGGGGAAGGAGGAAATTGACACTGAGGGAGTTGGTGGGGTGGTTTGCGTGAGCTTGGTTACAAGAGGAAGGGATTTACTGGTCAGTGGACTGCTTCCGCTGTCACCCAAAGTTTTTGAACTTGTCACTGACTTATTATGAATGCGCTGCAGGTGACGTATAAGGGAGGATGTTCCGAGGTGGTTAACGTCCTTACCCCTACTTATTACAGCTTGACAAAGGGAACACACGGCTTGACACCTGTTGTCCGCATTTCTGGTGAAATACCTCCACACCGAAGAGCTGATTTTTTTGGTATTTTCACCTGGCATGTCAACGGCCATATTCCTCCCACGGACAACAGGTGTCTCCCCGGGTGCCTGACTTAAACAAACCACCTCACCATCAGAATCCTCCTGGTCAATTTCCTCCCCAGCGCCAGCAACACCCATATCCTCCTCATCCTGGTGTACTTCAACACTGACATCTTCAATCTGACTATCAGGAACTGGACTGCGGGTGCTCCTTCCAGCACTTGCAGGGGGCATGCAAATAGTGGAAGGCGCATGCTCTTCACGTCCAGTGTTGGGAAGGTCAGGCATCGCAAACGACACAATTGGACTCTCCTTGTGGATTTGGGATTTCAAAGAACGCACAGTTCTTTGCGGTGCTTTTGCCAGCTTGAGTCTTTTCAGTTTTCTAGCGAGAGGCTGAGTGCTTCCATCCTCATGTGAAGCTGAACCACTAGCCATGAACATAGGCCAGGGCCTCAGCCGTTCCTTGCCACTCCGTGTGGTAAATGGCATATTGGCAAGTTTACGCTTCTCCTCCGACAATTTTATTTTAGGTTTTGGAGTCCTTTTTTTTCTGATATTTGGTGTTTTGGATTTGACATGCTCTGTACTATGACATTGGGCATCGGCCTTGGCAGACGACGTTGCTGGCATTTCATCGTCTCGGCCATGACTAGTGGCAGCAGCTTCAGCACGAGGTGGAAGTGGATCTTGATCTTTCCCTAATTTTGGAACCTCAACTTTTTTGTTCTCCATATTTTATAGGCAGAACTAAAAGGCACCTCAGGTAAACAATGGAGATGGATGGATTGGATACTAGTATACAATTATGGACGGACTGCCACGGTTAGGTGGTATAAAAAAACCACGGTTAGGTGGTATATATTATAATAATAATACAATTATGGATGGACGGACTGCCTGCCGACTGCCGACACAGAGGTAGCCACAGCCGTGAACTACCGCACTGTACACTGGTTGATAAAGAGATAGTAGTATACTCGTAACAACTAGTATGACACTATGACGACGGTATAAAGAATGGAAAAAAAACCACGGTTAGGTGGTATATATTATAATAATAATACAATTATGGATGGACGGACTGCCTGCCGACTGCCGACACAGAGGTAGCCACAGCCGTGAACTACCGCACTGTACACTGGTTGATAAAGAGATAGTAGTATACTCGTAACAACTAGTATGACACTATGACGACGGTATAAAGAATGAAAAAAAAACCACGGTTAGGTGGTATATATTATAATAATAATACAATTATGGATGGACGGACTGCCTGCCGACTGCCGACACAGAGGTAGCCACAGCCGTGAACTACCGCACTGTACACTGGTTGATAAAGAGATAGTAGTATACTCGTAACAACTAGTATGACACTATGACGACGGTATAAAGAATGAAAAAAAAACCACGGTTAGGTGGTATATATTATAATAATAATACAATTATGGATGGACGGACTGCCTGCCGACTGCCGACACAGAGGTAGCCACAGCCGTGAACTACCGCACTGTACACTGGTTGATAAAGAGATAGTAGTATACTCGTAACAATTAGGATGACACTATGACGGTATAAAGAATGAAAAAAAAAACCACGGTTAGGTGGTAGGTATATAATAATAAATAATACAATTCTGGTCGGACGGACTGCCTGCCGTGTGCCGACACAGAGGTAGCCACAGCCGTGAACTACCGCACTGTACACTGGTTGATAAAGAGATAGTAGTATACTCGTAACAATTAGGATGACACTATGACGGTATAAAGAATGAAAAAAAAAACCACGGTTAGGTGGTAGGTATATAATAATAAATAATACAATTCTGGTCGGACGGACTGCCTGCCGTGTGCCGACACAGAGGTAGCCACAGCCGTGAACTACCGCACTGTACACTGGTTGATAAAGAGATAGTAGTATACTCGTAACAATTAGGATGACACTATGACGGTATAAAGAATGAAAAAAAAAACCACGGTTAGGTGGTAGGTATATAATAATAAATAATACAATTCTGGTCGGACGGACTGCCTGCCGTGTGCCGACACAGAGGTAGCCACAGCCGTGAACTACCGCACTGTACACTGGTTGATAAAGAGATAGTAGTATACTCGTAACAATTAGGATGACACTATGACGGTATAAAGAATGAAAAAAAAAACCACGGTTAGGTGGTAGGTATATAATAATAAATAATACAATTCTGGTCGGACGGACTGCCTGCCGTGTGCCGACACAGAGGTAGCCACAGCCGTGAACTACCGCACTGTACACTGGTTGATAAAGAGATAGTAGTATACTCGTAACAATTAGGATGACACTATGACGGTATAAAGAATGAAAAAAAAACCACGGTTAGGTGGTAGGTATATAATAATAAATAATACAATTCTGGTCGGACGGACTGCCTGCCGTGTGCCGACACAGAGGTAGCCACAGCCGTGAACTACCGCACTGTACTGTGTCTGCTGCTAATATAGACTGGTTGATATTTAAAGAGATATTAGTAGTATACAACAATACTATACTGGTGGTCAGGCACTGGTCACCACTCCTGCAGCAAAAGTGTGCACTGTTAATTAATATAATTGTACTCCTGGCTCCTGCTAACAACCTGCAGTGCTCCCCAGTCTCCCCCACAATTAATTATAAGCTTTTAATTTATACATTGATGACTGTGCAGCACACTGGGCTGAGCTGAGTGCACACAGACTGAGTCACACTGTGTGACTGACTGTGCTGTGTATCGTTTTTTTTTTCAGGCAGAGAACGGATATAGCAGAGAGAAGTGAACGGATATATTATATTAAATAAAAGTTAACTAGCAACTGCACTGGTCACTGACTGTGGTAAACTAACTCTGTCTGCGACTCTGCACAATCTCTCTCTCTCTATCTAATCTATCTCTATTCTAATGGAGAGGACGCCAGACACGTCCTCTCCCTATCAATCTCAATGCACGAGTGAAAATGGCGGCGACGCGCGGCTCCTTATATAGAATCCGAGTCTCGCGATAGAATCCGAGCCTCGCGAGAATCCGACAGCGTCATGATGACGTTCGGGCGCGCTCGGGTTAACCGAGCAAGGCGGGAAGATCCGAGTCGCTCGGACCCGTGAAAAAAAACATGAAGTTCGGGCGGGTTCGGATTCCGAGGAACCGAACCCGCTCATCTCTAGTGAACAACTGCTTAGACCCAACAATAAAAAATCGATGGAAGGTAGGCTCCCGTGGGTCACACAATATAACTCCAGTAGCAAGCATCTCTCTAGGAGAGTGAAACAATTATGGCCCATTGTAGCCTCAGATAAAGATTTGGGTGAAGTGTATAACTCTAAATTGTTGGTTAGCCATACAAGAAATAAAAGTATTAGAGACTATGTAGTCAAGACAGACATCTCTGACTTTGAGAAACCCAAATTACATTTCATGAGTAGGAAACAGGGATGCTACCGCTGTAGTGGGTGCACTACATGTAGCTACCTTATTCAGGGTGATGACTTCAGACATCCACACACGGGCAAATTATTCACCATTCAATATCCCCTGCCATGTGATTCTAAATTCGTGATATATCTCTTGACATGCCCATGCGGGCTGGCCTATGTAGGCAAGACAGATTGTGCCTTTAAAACACGTATGGCTCAACATAGGTATGCCATACGGTAGGCTATTAAGAAAGGTGATAGCGAGCAGCCAGTAGCTAGGCATTTTGCAAAGGCTAAACATAGCATGGCCACTCTTAGATATAAGATCATTGACCATGTCCCCAAATCTTTACGTGGTGGAGACAGATCAAAAAACTTATTGCAACTGGAATCCAGATGGATCTATAAATTGAACACCATCCACCCAAAGGGACTTAATGAGTCTTTGTATCTTCGATGTTTTCTTTAAGATGGTCTTCTGTGATGTATATGGTCTGAGATAGATATAGTCAATAGTAAGGCAGTTTTATGTGATAGTTCAGACATAATATGTAGCATCTCCTATATTTAATATTTAATATTTAATATTTTATAATTTAAAGTTAAGTCCATCTATACATTAATAGAGGTTTCCCTGTATGGATATTTATTTAGATATAACATAGCTTTGTATCCCACAAGAGGGAATATGATATTCGTTTTGTTTACTTGTCTGTTTTTCCATAGGATGTTTTTATTAACACAATTTTTAAGGTACAGCATTCTGTAACCAACTAGTGATGAGCACCGGAAATTTTTCGGGTTTTGTGTTTTGGTTTTGGGTTCGGTTCCGCGGCCGTGTTTTGGGTTCGAACGCGTTTTGACAAAACCTCACCAAATTTTTTTTGTCGGATTCGGGTGTGTTTTGGATTCGGGTGTTTTTTTAAAAAAACCCTAAAAAACAGCTTAAATCATAGAATTTGGGGGTCATTTTGATCCCAAAGTATTATTAACCTCAATAACCATAATTTCCACTCATTTTCAGTCTATTCTGAAAACCTCACACCTCACAATATTATTTTTAGTCCTAAAATTTGCACCGAGGTCGCTGGATGACTAAGCTCAGCGACCCAAGTGGCCGACACAAACAGCTGGCCCATCTAGGAGTGGCACTGCAGTGTCACGCAGGATGGCCCTTCCAAAAAACACCCCCCAAACAGCACATGATGCAAAGAAGAAAAAAAAGAGGCGCAATGAGGTAGCTGTGTGAGTAAGCTAAGCGACCCTAGTGGCCGACACAAACACCTGGCCCATCTAGGAGTGGCACTGCAGTGTCACGCAGGATGGCCCTTCCAAAAAACACCCCCCAAACAGCACATGACGCAAAGAAAAAAAGAGGCGCAATGAGGTAGCTGTGTGACTAAGATAAGCGACCCAAGTGGCCGACACAAACACCTGGCCCATCTAGGAGTGGCACTGCAGTGTCACGCAGGATGGCCCTTCCAAAAACTACTCCCCAAACAGCACATGACGCAAAGAAAAATTAAAGAAAAAAGAGGTGCAAGATGGAATTGTCCTTGGGCCCTCCCACCCACCCTTATGTTGTATAAACAGGACATGCACACTTTAACCAACCCATCAGTTCAGTGACAGGGTCTGCCACACGACTGTGACTGAAATGACGGGTTGGTTTGGACCCCCACCAAAAAAGAAGCAATTAATCTCTCCTTGCACAAACTGGCTCTACAGAGGCAAGATGTCCACCTCATCATCATCCTCCGATATATCACCGTGTACATCCCCCTCCTCACAGATTATCAATTCGTCCCCACTGGAATCCACCATCTCAGCTCCCTGTGTACTTTGTGGAGGCAATTGCTGCTGGTGAATGTCTCCACGGAGGAATTGATTATAATTCATTTTAATGAACATCATCTTCTCCACATTTTCTGGATGTAACCTCGTACGCCAATTGCTGACAAGGTGAGCGGCGGCACTAAACACTCTTTCGGAGTACACACTTGTGGGAGGGCAACTTAGGTAGAATAAAGCCAGTTTGTGCAAGGGCCTCCAAATTGCCTCTTTTTCCTGCCAGTATAAGTACGGACTGTCTGACGTGCCTACTTGGATGCGGTCACTCATATAATCCTCCACCATTCTTTCAATGGGGAGAGAATCATATGCAGTGACAGTAGACGACATGTCCGTAATCGTTGTCAGGTCCTTCAGTCCGGACCAGATGTCAGCATCAGCAGTCGCTCCAGACTGCCCTGCATCACCGCCAGCGGGTGGGCTCGGAATTCTGAGCCTTTTCCTCGCACCCCCAGTTGCGGGAGAATGTGAAGGAGGAGATGTTGACAGGTCGCGTTCCGCTTGACTTGACAATTTTCTCACCAGCAGTTCTTTGAACCCCAGCAGACTTGTGTCTGCCGGAAAGAGAGATCTAAGGTAGGTTTTAAATCTAGGATCAAGCACGGTGGCCAAAATGTAGTGCTCTGATTTCAACAGATTGACCACCCGTGAATCCTTGTTAAGCGAATTAAGGGCTCCATCCACAAGTCCCACATGCCTAGCGGAATCGCTCTGTGTTAGCTCCTCCTTCAATGTCTCCAGCTTCTTCTGCAAAAGCCTGATGAGGGGAATGACCTGACTCAGGCTGGCAGTGTCTGAACTGACTTTACTTGTGGCAAGTTCTAAAGGTTGCAGAACCTTGCACAACGTTGAAATCATTCTCCACTGCGCTTGAGACAGGTGCATTCCACCTCCTATATCGTGCTCAGTTGTATAGGCTTGAATGGCCTTTTGCTGCTCCTCCAACCTCTGAAGCATATAGAGGGTTGAATTCCACCTCGTTACCACTTCTTGCTTCAGATGATGGCAGGGCAGGTTCAGGCGTATTTGGTGGTGCTCCAGTCTTCTGTACGTGGTGCCTGTACGCCGAAAGTGTGCCGCAATTCTTCTGGCCACCGACAGCATCTCTTGCACGCCCCTCTCGTTTTTTAAATAATTCTGCACCACCAAATTCAAGGTATGTGCAAAACATGGGACGTGCTGGAATTTGCCCAGATTTAATGCACACACAATATTGCTGGCGTTGTCCGATGCCACAAATCCACAGGAGAGTCCAATTGGGGTAAGCCATTCTGCGATGATCTTCCTCAGTTGCCGTAAGAGGTTTTCAGCTGTGTGCGTATTCTGGAAAGCGGTGATACAAAGCGTAGCCTGCCTAGGAAAGAGTTGGCGTTTGCGAGATGCTGCTACTGGTGCCGCCGCTGCTGTTCTTGCGGCGGGAGTCAATACATCTACCCAGTGGGCTGTCACAGTCATATAGTCCTGAGTCTGCCCTGCTCCACTTGTCCACATGTCCGTGGTTAAGTGGACATTGGGTACAACTGCATTTTTTAGGACACTGGTGAGTCTTTTTCTGAGGTCTGTGTACATTTTCGGTATCGCCTGCCAAGAGAAATGGAACCTAGATGGTATTTGGTACCGGGCACACAGTACCTCCAACAAGTCTCTAGTTGGCTCTGCAGTAATGATGGATACCGGAACCACGTTTCTCACCGCCCAGGATGCCAAGGCCTCAGTTATCCGCTTTGCAGCAGGATGACTGCTGTGATATTTCATCTTCCTCGCAAAGGACTGTTGGACAGTCAATTGCTTGGTGGAAGTAGTAAAAGTGGTCTTACGACTTCCCCACTGGGATGACCATCGACTCCCAGCAGCAACAACAGCAGCGCCAGCAGCAGTAGGCGTTACACGCAAGGATGCATCGGAGGAATCCCAGGCAGGAGAGGACTCGTCAGAATTGCCAGTGACATGGCCTGCAGGACTATTGGCATTCCTGGGGAAGGAGGAAATTGACACTGAGGGAGTTGGTGGGGTGGTTTGCGTGAGCTTGGTTACAAGAGGAAGGGATTTACTGGTCAGTGGACTGCTTCCGCTGTCGCCCAAAGTTTTTGAACTTGTCACTGACTTATGATGAATGCGCTGCAGGTGACGTATAAGGGAGGATGTTCCGAGGTGGTTAACGTCCTTACCCCTACTTATTACAGCTTGACAAAGGCAACACACGGCTTGACAAATGTTTTCCGCATTTCTGTTGAAATACTTCCACACTGAAGAGCTGATTTTTTTTGTATTTTCACCAGGCATGTCAATGGCCATATTCCTCCCACGGACAACAGGTGTCTCCCCGGGTGCCTGACTTAAACAAACCACCTCACCATCAGAATCCTCCTTGTCAATTTCCTCCCCAGCGCCAGCAACACCCATATCCTCCTCATCCTGGTGTACTTCAACACTGACATCTTCAATCTGACTATCAGGAACTGGACTGCGGGTGCTTCTTCCAGCACTTGCAGGGGGCGTGCAAATGGTGGAAGGCGCATGCTCTTCACGTCCAGTGTTGGGAAGGTCAGGCATCGCAACCGACACAATTGGACTCTCCTTGTGGATTTGTGATTTCGAAGAACGCACAGTTCTTTGCTGTGCTTTTGCCAGCTTAAGTCTTTTCATTTTTCTAGCGAGAGGCTGAGTGCTTCCATCCTCATGTGAAGCTGAACCACTAGCCATGAACATAGGCCAGGGCCTCAGCCGTTCCTTGCCACTCCGTGTGGTAAATGGCATATTGGCAAGTTTACGCTTCTCCTCCGACGATTTTATTTTAGATTTTTGAGTCCTTTTTTTACTGATATTTGGTGTTTTGGATTTTACATGCTCTGTACTATGACATTGGGCATCGGCCTTGGCAGACGACGTTGATGGCATTTCATCGTCTCGGCCATGACTAGTGGCAGCAGCTTCAGCACGAGGTGGAAGTGGATCTTGATCTTTCCCTATTTTTGGAACCTCAACATTTTTGTTCTCCATATTTTAATAGGCACAACTAAAAGGCACCTCAGGTAAACAATGGAGATGGATGGATACTAGTATACTTATGGATGACGAGCGACTGCCGACACAGAGGTAGCTACAGCCGTGGACTACCGTACTGCGTCTGCTAGTATAGACTGGATGATAATGATATAAAAAATATATATATATCACTACTGCAGGACAGGTATATATTGTATAATGACGGACCTGCTGGACACTGTCAGCACTGCAGACTCCTAAACTACTAGTATGAAGAAGATAGAAAAAAAAACCACCACAGGTAGGTATACAATTATGGACGAGCGACTGCCGACACAGAGGTAGCTACAGCCGTGGACTACCGTACTGCGTCTGCTAGTATAGACTGGATGATAATGATATAAAAAATATATATATATCACTACTGCAGGACAGGTATATATTGTATAATGACGGACCTGCTGGACACTGTCAGCACTGCAGACTCCTAAACTACTAGTATGAAGAAGATAGAAAAAAAAAAACCCACCACAGGTAGGTATACAATTATGGACGAGCGACTGCCAGTGCCGACACAGAGGTAGCTACAGCCGTGGACTACCGTACTGCGTCTGCTAGTATAGACTGGATGATAATGATATAAAAAATATATATGTATCACTACTGCAGGACAGATATATATTATATAATGACGGACCTGCTGGACACTGTCAGCACTGCAGACTCCTAAACTACTAGTATGAAGAAGATAGAAAAAAAAACCCCACCACAGGTAGGTATACAATTATGGACGAGCGACTGCCGACACAGAGGTAGCTACAGCCGTGGACTACCGTACTGCGTCTGCTAGTATAGACTGGATGATAATGATATAAAAAATATATATATATCACTACTGCAGGACAGGTATATATTATATAATGACGGACCAGCTGGACACTGTCAGCACTGCAGACTCCTAAACTACTAGTATGAAGAAGATAGAAATATAATGAATGACGGACCTGCTGGACACTGTCAGCAGAATGCGTTTATAGAATAAAAAAAAAAAACAGCACACGAGTGTTTAACTTTTTCAGGCAGACAATATACTGGTGGTCACTGCTGGTCAGTCACACTGGCACTCTGGCAGCAAAAATGTGCACTGTTAAATATGTACTCCTGCTATAACTGCTCCCCAGTCTCCCCCACAATTAAGCTGTGTGAGCAGTGAGCACTACTCAGCACAGTCAGATATACATAGATGATATTATCATCCAGCACACTGAGGCTGAGCACAGATATGGTATGTGACTGTGTATCGTTTTTTTTTCAGGCAGAGAACGGATTATATTAAATAATAAATAAAACTGGTGGTCACTAGTATAACTATAAGCAAAACTCTGCACTCTCTGAGTACTCCTAATGCTCCAGTAAATCAAGTGTCTCACTCTCTATCTAAATGGAGAGGACGCCAGCCACGTCCTCTCCCTATCAATCTCAATGCACGTGTGAAAATGGCGGCGACGCGCGGCTCCTTTTATAGAATCCGAGTCTCGCGATAGAATACAAGCCTTGCGAGAATCCGACAGCGGGATGATGACGTTCGGGCGCGCTCGGGTTAGCCGAGCAAGGCGGGAAGATCCGAGTCTGCCTCGGACCCGTGTAAACAGCGTGAAGTTCAGGGGGGTTCGGTTTCCGAGAAACCGAACCCGCTCATCCCTATAACCAACACGTATGTTTTTTTGTTTAGCACGTTTATTGTATGAATTATGTTTTATTTTGCACTATGCACTTTAATTGAACAGGTTACAGAATCTACTGTTTGCCATTACACATATGCCTGGACGATATGCTTCCTCTTCTAGCACAAAAATTGTTGATATGTAACTATGATAACCTTGTCCACAGTGACAGCACGCGAGCTGGGCGGACCGGCGCAGTGTCATATCCGGAGGGACCGGGGAGACGCGGCCGGAAACCGGGCAGCAATGTCTGAACTGGCGGGAGGTGATACTCCACACTAAGGTATTTAAACACTGTTGTTTTACACTGTCACTTATCCTGACGACGGGGCTGCGACCCCGAAACGTAGATCTGATGTTGACATTAAAGTCACTGCATTTTTTTCACTGAACCTAAGTCTCTGAGTGCCGCCCGATCTGTTCGAGTATATATATATATATATAAGAAAACAAGAAGACTGCGGCACTCCAAATGCAAAGAGATTGTATTAAATTAAAAAATCATGACAACACTGCATTAAGCAACGTTTCGGTACTCGCAGGTACCGTTGTCAAGCCACATGCTGTCTAGCTGAAGAGCAACAAATAATGCAAACAGAAGTGACAAAAATCACTTACCTAAATACCCCCCGCCACTGAAGGAAGCCAGGTAACGGCAGCGTCCCGCGTGATGTCCGTCCAGTGCGGGCGCCGGCCAATAACGTCATGCCGCTGGGCGCCAGCAGTGATCCAGGCGGGCGTCTTGCGTTGCCTGGCAACCGGACGCTCAGTGCAGCGTCGTCTCCCCGATTTCCCACAGCGGCTGAAGGAGACAGACACATAGTGTGTTATTACTGACATGGAACAAATAAGGAAAAAACACATATGCGCATTATGGTACATCTATGCACAGATGTGGGCACACATAGGTTCTATGGTTGGAGACAACATACGTTAAATGAACCAAATGCTTAAATGCAATAAGGACATAAACAGGATAGGTTTGGTTAAGTACCGTTAAGCATAAGCATAAGCACTGGTAGCAAAGAACCTATAGACCCTGATCGAGACAATGGAAGTCCTTGGTCACTACCTGTAAATATATACATGTTAATATTGCTGTTAATGGTTACTGCAACAAAATAAATGCAATTGTGGTGGGTGTGAAACCGCCACTTAGAGGAAAATGTTCCAGTTATAACGTTCGTTCAAGCCTGCTGGCGATACTGTGTTGAGGCTGCGTATATATATGTACAGTTGTTGGTGGTTTTCTATAATTTATCAAGGATTGTAACTTCACACAAAACCACAAAACTAAAATAATAATTTTAACATGCTATTTATTCATGTACTAAACAATTCCTAATGTTCTGTGAGGTACAGTTTATACCATAAGCCACTCATATTTCCCATAATCTGTTTATATTATGTTTTTTGTGCATTCCATCTGCCTACATTGTAGATTGGTAATGATTTATTTTTCAAGCTAGGTCTATTACTAGGTCAATGCTTTAATCCTTAAAGGAACAAAATGAAATAAACAAACATGTAATTCATTATCTTTCAAAGTGTATAATTGAGTGATTTGGGCAATATCCAATAACTATTCCCTTATGACTGAGTTATCTTACAGTGCCAAGAATGTATAAATGAGAGTTATTAAGGAACAAAAAGACAACAATGTTTGACATCTCAATACCTCTATAAAATATTTGTTTTGTAGTAAATACAGGCAATGTTACTATACTGTACGTACTGTATAGTTTTGCACTCACTATGTATAAAAGCATGTACCGTATGAGGATATAATGCTGTTTTGGAAAGACAAACAAAACCCATGCTCTTATCATCATAGATGGTTGTGCTGACATTTTTTGGATTTGCAGGCTGATTTGCTATTTATGTTGGTAGCTACAACTTACAGATTTTAGAATTGCATAATTGATGTAAATGATAGTAACTAGCTATAAACATTGCAAATTCCCTTCTGTTGTTGAAATGGTACAACATTTGTAGATATGTATACAGGATGAGTCTCCCACATCCGGAATGCTTGGGACCAGAAGTATTTTGGATATTGGCTTTTTCTTTATTTTGGAATATCTAAATACCATAATAAGATATCTGGGGTTGGACCCCAGTCTAAACTTGAAATGCATTTATGTTTCATATACACCTTATAAACACATTTTGAAGGTAATTTTATTCAATATTTGTAATAATTTTGTGCATTCAACAAAGTTTATGTACACTGGACCATCAGAAAGCGAGGGTGTCACCATCTCAGTAGTGCTCAAAAAATTCTGTATTTTGGAAAAATAAGATTTTACTTACCGGTAAATCTATTTCTCGTAGTCCGTAGAGGATGCTGGGACTCTGTAAGGACCATGGGGAATAGACAGGCTCCGCAGGAGATAGGGCACTTTAAGAAAGCTTTGGACTCTGGGTGTGCACTGGCTCCTCCCTCTATGCCCCTCCTCCAGAACTCAGTTAGGGAAACTGTGCCAAGAGGAGATGGACAGTACGAGGATGGATTTTTGTAAATCTAAGGGCGAGATCCATACCAGCCACACCAATCACACCGTATAAGTTGTGATAAACTACCCAGTTAACAGTATGAACAACAACATAGCCACGGTTCAACCGATAAACTATAACATAACCCTTATGTAAGCAATAACTATATACAAGTCTTGCAAAAGAAGTCTGTACTTGGGATGGGTGCCCAGCATCCTCTACGGACTACGAGAAATAGATCTTATTTTCTCTAACGTCCTTGAGGATGCTGGGACTCCGTAAGGACCATGGGGATTATACCAAAGCTCCCAAACGGGCGGGAGAGTGCGGATGACTCTGCAGCACCGATTGAGCAAACAGGAGGTCCTCCTCAGCCAGGGTATCAAACTTATAGAACTTTGCAAAGGTGTTAGACCCCGACCAAGTAGCTGCTCGGCACAACTGAAATGCCGAGACCCCTCGGGCAGCCACTCAAGAACAGCCCACTTTCCTAGTGGAATGGGCCTTAACCGATTTCGG
The DNA here is from genome assembly GCF_028390025.1 of Pseudophryne corroboree. NCBI lineage: Eukaryota > Metazoa > Chordata > Amphibia > Anura > Myobatrachidae > Pseudophryne > Pseudophryne corroboree. The sequence goes on from NC_086448.1 coordinate 688,552,863, forward strand.
TAAAGGCAATCCTGCCGTAGAATGCGCCTGCTAAATCGTGTTACAGATCCAGCAAGCAATAGTCTGCTTTGAAGCAGGAGTGCCAACCTTGTTGGCCGCATACTGAACAAACAGAGCTTCAGTCTTCCTGATTCTAGCCGTTCTGGTCACATAAATCTTCAAAGCCCTGACCACATCCAGGGACTCGGAATCCTCCAAGTCCCGTGTAGCCACAGGCACGACAATAGGTTGGTTCATATGAAAAGATGAGACCACCTTCGGCAGAAATTGAGGACGAGTCCTCAACTCTGCCCTATCCACGTGAAAAACCAAGTATGGACTTTTATGTGATAAAGCCGCCAATTCTGAAACACATCTAGCCGAAGCTAATGCCAACAACATGACCACTTTCCACGTGAGGTATTTCAACTCCACAGTTTTGAGTGGTTCAAACCAAGGTGACTTGAGGAAACGTAACACCACGTTAAGATCCCAAGGCGCCACCGGAGGCACAAAGGGAGGCTGAATATACAGCACCCCCTTCACAAAAGTCTGTACTTCAGGAAGAGAGGCTAATTATTTTTGAAAGAAAATGGGTAAGGCCGAAATTTGGACCTTTATGGACCCTAATTTTAGGCCCAAAGTCACTCCTGTTTGAAGGAAGTGAAGCAGACGGCCCAAATGGAACTCCTCCGTAGGAGCAGCTATGGCCTCACACCAAGAAACATATTTCCGCCAAATACGGTGATAATGTTTTAACGTCACGTCTTTCCTAGCCTTGATCAGGGTAGGAATGACTTCCTCCGGAATTCCTTTTTCCGCTAGGATCTGGCGTTCAACCGCCATGCCGTCAAACACAGCTGCGGTAAGTCTTGGAACAGACAGGGCCCCTGCCGCAGCAGGTCCTGCCTTAGAGGAAGAGGCCACGGATCTTCTGTGAGCAACTCTTGCAGCTCCGGATACCAAGTCCTCCGTGGCCAATCTGGAACAATAAGGATTGTTCTGACCCTGTTCATTCTTATTATTCTCAACACTTTGGGTATTAGAGGAAGAGGAGGAAACACATAGACCGATCTGAACACCCATGGTGTCACCAGATCGTCTACCGCTACCGCCTGAGGGTCCCTTGACCTGGCGCAATACTGCTTTAGCTTTTTGTTGAGACGGGATGCCATCATGTCAATTTGAGGCAGACCCCATCGATCCGTGATCTGTGCAAAGACTTCTTGATGAAGTCCCCACTCTCCCGGATGCAGGTTGTGCCTGCTGAGGAAGTCCGCCTCCCAGTTGTCCACCCCCGGGATGAACACTGCTGATAGTGCGCTTACATGGCCTTCCGCCCAGCGTAGAATCCTGGTCACTTCTGCCATGGCCACTCTGCTCCTTGTTCCGCCTTGCCGGTTTATATGAGCCACTGCTATGACGTTGTCCGACTGAATCAGAACCGGTTTTCTCCGAAGCAATTCCTCCGCTTGACACAGGGCGTTGTATATGGCCCTCAACTCCAGGATGTTGATGTGGAGACAAGTCTCTAGGTTTGACCAGAGACCTTGGAAATTTCTTCCCAGTGCTACTGCTCCCCAGCCTCGTAGGCTTGCGTCCGTGGTCACCAGGACCCAGTCCTGAATGCCGAACCTGCGACCCTCTAGCAGGTGAGCACTGTTCAGCCACCACAGGAGAGATACCCTGGTCCTGGGAGACAGGGTGATCCTTTGATGCATTTGTAAATGGGACCCGGACCACTTGTCCAAGAGGTCCCATTGAAAGGTCCTCGCATGGAACCTGCCAAAAGGGATGGCCTCGTATGAAGCCACCATCTTCCCCAGGACCCACGTGCAATGATGCACTGAAACCTTTTTTTGGTTTTAAGAGGTTCCTGACCATGGCTATGAGCTCCTGAACCTTTTCGATCAGAAGAAAAACATTTTTCTGGTCTGTGTCTAGAATCAGGCCCAAAAAGGTCAGACGCGTTGTAGGGACTAGCTGGGACTTCGGTATATTGAGAATCCAGCCGTGTATCTGCAACGTCTTCATGGACAGAGACACACTGTCCAGCAACTTCTCCGGAGATCTCACCTTTATGAGGAGATCATCCAAGTATGGGATAATTGTGACCCCCTGCCTGCGCAGGAGCACCATCATTTCCGCCATTACCTTGGTGAAAATCCTCGGGGCCGTGGAAAGCCCAAACGGCAACGTCTGAAATTGGTAGTGACAGTCCTGCACTGCAAATCTCAGGAACACCTGATGAGGGGGGAATATCGGAACATGAAGGTATGCATCCTTTATGTCCAGGGACTCCATCCAATCCCCCCCCCCTCCAGGCTGGCAATGACCGCCCTGAGTGATTCCATCTTGAACTTGAACCTCTTCAAGTACAGGTTCAGAGATTTTAGGTTTAAAATGGGTCTGACCGAACCGTCCGGTTTCGGAACCACAAACAGGGTCGAGTAATATCCCTCTCCTTGCTGGAGATGAGGAACTGTGACAATCACCTGTTGAATATACAATTTTTGGATTGCCGCCAACACTAGCTCCCTCTCTGACGGGGAAGCCGGCAGAGCCGATTTGAAAAACCGGCGAGGAGGCAAGTCTTCGAATTCTAGCCTGTATCCCTGAGAAGCAATAATGCCCAGGGATCCACCTGCGAGTGAACCCAGACGTGGCTGAAAAACCGAAGACGAGCCCCCACTAGATCTGCCTCCCCCCGGGAAGCCCCAGCGTCATGCGGTGGACTTTGCAGAGGCAGGGGAGGACTTTTGCTCTTGGGAACTAGCTGTGTGCAGCTTCTTTCCCCTACCTTTCCCTCTGGCAACAAAGGACGATCCCCGTACCTTTTTGTTTTTATTGGAACGAAAGGACTGCGTTTGATAATGAGGTGCCTTTTTTGTATGCTGCGGGGGGACATAAGGTAAGAAATTCGACTTACCAGCCATAGCCATAGAGACAAGGTCCGAGAGGCCGTCTCCAAACAACTCCTCCCCTTTGTAAGGCAAGGACTCCATATGCCGCTTTGAATCGGCATCTCCCGTCCACTGTCGGGTCCACAAGAGCCGCCTAGCAGAAATAGACATAGCATTTATTCTGGAGCTTAATAAACAAATGTCTCTCTGAGCATCTCTCATATACAAGGCAGCATCTCTGATATGCTCTATGGTCATTTGAATAGCATCCCTATCTAAGGTGTCAATCTCCGTAGATAAGGAATCTGCCCATGCCACAACCGCACTACAAACCCAGGCCGACGCCATAGCCGGTCTAGCAATAGTACCTGAATGAGTGTAAATGTGCTTAAGGTAATTTCCTGCCTGCGGTCAGCAGGTTCCTTGAGGGAAGCCGTATCCTGAGAAGGCAGTGCCACCTTTTTGGACAAGCCTTGTCTACTTTAGGCGAAGATTCCCAGCGTATCCTATCAGTTTGTGGAAAAGGATAAGCCATAAGAATCCTTTTGGGAACTTGTGGTCTCCTATCCGGAAATTCCCAAGCCTTTTCGCACAATTCACTTAGTTCAAATGAGGATGGAAAGGTGACTTCAGGCTTTTTCCCTTTATACATGTGTACCCTCGTGTCAGGGACCGGGGGTTCTTCAGTAATTTGCAAAACCTCTTTAATGGCAATAATCATGTACCGAATACCTTTTGCCACCTTCGGCTGTAATTTTGCATCTTCATAGTCGACACTAGAGTCAGTATCTGTGTCGGTATCTGTGTCATCGATCTGGGGTATGGTGCGCTTCTGAGACCCCGAAGGGCCTGGCGCCACAGGGACAGGCATGGACTGGCTACCTGACTGATCCCTAGCTTCTGCCTTGTCTAACCTTTTATGCAATAGATTAACATTTGCATTCAAGACATTCAGCATATCCACCCATTCCGGTGTCGGCATTGCCGACGGCGACATGACATTCAAGCTCCCCCCCTCCACATTAAGCGAGCCTTCCTCTGAAAACATGTCGACACACGCGTACCGACACACTTCACACACACAGGGAACCCCTTTCCTGAAGACAGTATTCCTGTCAAGGCCCTTTGGAGAGACAGAGAGAGAGTATGCCAGCACACACCCCAGCGCAATGATCCTGGAGACCAACACAAAATGTTTTTCCCCAGCAGCGCTGTATAATATGTTATCCGTCAATTATGTGCCCCCCCCCCGTCTCTTTTAAACACCCCTTCACCGTGTGTAAGCAGGGGAGAGTCCGGGGAGCTTCCTCTCAGCGGTGCTGTGGAGAGAAAATGGCGCTGGTGAGTGCTGAGGGAGAAACCCCGCCCCCTCGGCGGTGGGCTTCTGTCCCGCTCAAACTTACAAAAATATGGCGGGGGCTCTTTTATATACATGTACAGTGCCCACCTGTACATGTATATTGTCTTTTGCCATAAGAGGTGTTTATATTGCTGCCCAGGGCGCACCCCCCCCCCCCTGCGCCCTGCACCCTTACAGTGACCGGAGTATGTGAGGTGTATGGGAGCAATGACGCACAGCTGCAGTGCTGTGCGTTACCTCCGTGAAGCTGAAGGCTTCTGCCGCCTGACGACTTCTGTCTTCTGTTCTTCTAGCTCTGTTAGGAGAACGGCGGCGCGGCTCCGGTGGTGGACGCCCAGTAAGAACCTGCAGTCACCCCCTCTGGAGCTAATGGTGTCCAGTAGCCGAGGAACCAGAGCCTATCTTAGACAAGAAGGTCTGCTCCTCTCTCCTATGTCCCTCGATGCAGGGAGCCTGTTGCCAGCAGTGCTCCCTGTGAAAAAGTAGAAAAAGTAGAGAAAAAATCCAAACAAAAATGCTTTTAGGAAGAGAACTCAGGAGAGCTCTCTGCAGTGCACCCATCTTGCTCTGGGCACAGTGTAAAACTGAGGTCTGGAGGAGGGGCATAGAGGGAGGAGCCAGTGCACACCCAGAGTCCATGCATTCACAGCTGCGAATTTGTATGCAGCAACTGTGCAAAATTATGCAAAAGGCACAGCCGCCTAGTTTTGTATTGAGAGTGGATGCCCATCGGCGGCTTTGCAAATCCCAGCGGCTGTGTACAAATGAATCATAAAAGCAGTCAAATTTGTATTGGAAATAGAAATATATTTGTACTTTTATTCACTCAATCTACATACACTTACCTCTGAAAGCCTTCCTGTCTATATGTCCATGACATGCCTACAGAGCACTTATACTACATATGAAAGCCCTGTTGCCAACAAGTTACAACCACTTAGCCAAGGGCAATTTTAGAGAGGATCATACCCATGTGGAGTACCCACCTGGGCCTCCTCCTCCCTCCAGCCAGCAGCACCTAGCGAGTATTAGTAGACTCTGGTGCTATTCCAGAGTCTACTATTAACGTGCAGGTGTCGGGGGTAATGAAGTGGTGGCATGCGCAAAACAGGATTTGTGCAGTGCTTCTGCAGTGACGTGGGACTCTGGAGAGGTAAGTATTGAAAAATGAGTGCAAGGTGTATGATATGGGTTCAACTGGGCCCAGGGGCCAATGTGCACCTATTACAGACATGTCACTGTATTTAGCCGCCAGCGGATATGCTGCTGAGCTGAGAACCTGTATGGCCTGTAGTTGCTCAAAGTTGTGTGTGCAGCCTCTGACACATATGGAGTTAATGGGCTTGCATACAACATTTTATTGAACTCTCTGATGTTGGTAAGAGTCTACTCCGTAACAGACACTTTCAAAAGAGAGTGGGGCCTGCACAGAGACTTCTTGCAGGCCACCTCCTCTCTTAAATAGCTCTTAGCACAGCGGCTAAATATCATGAGGTCCATCCACAAAGTGGACTTGTCAGCAGTTCTGAACCAGCCCTTTTACAGGATGTGCATTTACATTTTGGTATGGACACTTTTAAAGTGTATGAAAGCTATTACATAATCATAATATAAGGTTTTCCTCCCATATGGTTTAACACACAGGTTCTCAAACTCGGTCCTCAGGACCCCACACAGTGCATGTTTTGCAGGTCTCCTCACAGTATCACAAATGACATAATTAGCTCCACCTGTGGACCTTTTAAAATGTGTCAGTGAGTAATTAATACACCTGTGCACCTGCTGGGTTACCTGCAAAACATGCACTGTGTGGGGTCCTGAGGACCGAGTTTGAGAACCACTGGTTTAACATATCATTTTGAAAACACTATGTTTGTTCCATCTGTAAGAGGAGTTTAGGTGTTATATATAGTTAGTCATAAGAATATAGCAAGGAAACAGTGTGCAAATCACCCACTTAATTCTCACACGCAGTGATGCTGGAGACTTTTTTCAATTCACCAGGTCTTTAGCCTTACCGATTTATGCATTGATTTCCAAACACCAAGTAGATTGCATACTGTGCAGCTTTCCCTTTACGTTACCTGATTTCAACAGGACAAAACTGAATCTAAGGAAAAGCAAGAGCAGGCAGTGCTTCCATGTTGCAGAATTATGTAAAATTATTAATAAAATAATTTGAAAATGACAAACCTACCAGAAATTAGCACTGAGTCTATCACAGCTGTCTACTTTAGTTGTCTTCCCTGTCTAGTGACTTTGCACAGTCAGGAACAGCAAACCTTCATTCACTAATCCAGCTTGTCCCAAATCACATCCCCAATACATGCCAAGAGAGGTCTTCTTCAGGATGTGTATACATAGCAGTGCAAAAAAAGGTTTGGCCTTGTAAATTGGAATTATTGGTGAAGAGTGATAGACTATTCAGAATTATTTCAAGCTGGATTGTTTGTGCCCATTATGAGGCTACTCAATTCAACCCAGTGGTCTTCTTTAGTCCCTACCTACTCCAAGAACCCTTGAGGTTTGTCAGAATGATCATTTCAGATCTCTTCAAGGACTGATTATTAAATATTCTCTGTGAAGTGCTGCCTAACAAGGATAATAATAGTAATAATGATGATGATGATAATATTTAGAGGCAGGTTGGTCAATACTAGAAATGTATGGTTTGGTTCTCTAGAAATCTGAACCCATCCAAATTTCGTGGATCTGAACTGAACTGAACCAAAATCTGGTTCAGATCTCCTGAGGAGATCCGATTCAAACCAAGTCCAAGTTCAGATCTTCCCGCCGTTCAGAATTTGGATTTTAAATCCGAATTTAGGGTTTTGGATGGCAAAAAATGACATGATTTTTAGCTCTTTTTACTTATTATCTCTTTTCAAGAAATCCAAAACCCAATCTGAATTCCAAACCAAAACACTTGAAGGTGGTTTTGCAAAACCAAAACACAACAATGAAATTAGAACCAAAACCAAAACACAAGACTCCGCACACATCTCTAGTCAACACCAATCAAACACATTTTGTACCAGTAAAAGGACCTCTGATTTTACCTCTAACAGACCTGTGGGAAGTGGTCCAGATGAAGTAGTGTTCAAGCTAGGAGTTCAGTTCATGAACCAATTCTGGAATGCTTTTTGTAATCTGCTAAAGCAGTTTCCCCAAACTACACCAATACAGTCCAGGTTTTAAGGATATCCATGCTTGAGTACAGACTGTTAAATCAAACTGACTGAGGTACTAAGTCCCCTTAAAACCTGAACTCCAATGGCAGCGTTTGGGAAACTCTCTGTTAAACAATAAAATCTATGTGTTCACTTCAGGTCACCCTCAATGAATGTACAGACTGAAAGTGAACCAGAAACAAGAAAAGTACACTTAATGCTTCATGAATTTGTATCTACGTACTTAAGTTCTCCTACATAGACTCAGTGGGGGGAATTCAAATGTTTGAAAAGTCAGTTGGGTGTCTATTTTTTCCTATCTAATAGGAAAAAACAGACACCCAACCGACTTTTCAAACATTTGAATTTCCCCCAGTAAAGCAGTCCACTATAAACTTAAGGCATGTCATGCTGTGATATCTGGCTGTTCCTTTTCTGCTGTCACAGATTTGTTACAGACTATCTATTACCCAGTCCTCAAGAAACAAAACACAAATCTTTGTTTCGGTCCAAGAGATTATACAAGGCCCAAGCAGACAAGAGGTATATTCATCCTGCTGTTTTCCAGATGGGCAAAAATGTTAACAAATGCCAGCTCTTCGGCAGTTCAAATTAACTTAACTATTCACTGGACAATTCACCATCTTGGTCCTTAAGTCTCATACAACTTTCCTTTTTGTAACATGGCCACAAGTAGTAATGAGGGGCCCAGGTCCCGCGTGGTGGGGGGGTAAGTTTAGGTAGTGGAGGGAGGGTTAGGCTTTGACTTGGGGGGGGGGGTAGGTTTGGGCTGTTGTCCCGAGGGGGTTAGCTTTAGGCTGTGGGGGGGTGGGGGTTAGGTTTAGGTTGCGGGGCTGGTGGGGTTAGGTTTAGTCACCACAGGGAGGGTTATGGTTAGTATACTTAACTTCCCCTGTCAGGATTCTGAACATCGGGATGCTGTAACCCATGTTATATGTGGATTTTGTTAAACATATAGTGCATAGAAAGTACAGATAATAGCATTGATATGTTTTGTTTTCCTTTTTTTAAATTTGGATATAAAATAAAATTCATGTATGCAAACTATAGAGAATTCAGTACTTATAGCTAAAGCTTTCTACCATATAAGGTATTCAAAAGTGATAAATAGCATGAGAACATAGAGAACTGTTATGCTCATGCAGCAACGTTGCAGTAACAAGTCATCCGTGCTGTCTGCAAGCTCGATTTTAAATAACTGCAGAGAAAGGGGCTGGTGCTCTGTGCCTAGTGCTCCTGCAGTCTACAGTATTTATGTGTTATTATCAAATCTAACTGGTGCAGAAAATCCCTTTTCATTCTTCTTCTTGCATTCTAATTGCCATTCTAATAACAACTGTGCCAATTACTCAAAAAAATGAATGTACCTATTACTCGAGCAAGAAAAAAACACTGCACTATGAGATTATTGAGCAATTAAATAAAGAAGGAATAGGTTTCTTATTTCTTGTAATATTCATTTTGCTATTTTGCCACTTGTCTGTGATAATAGTAATGTCGTTTTGTTCGCTATTTATGCCCCTATGCAATTAAACCACTGTACAATTAATCTAATATGCCAAACTTAAAAATACATTTTTAAAAAAGTAATTAATATAAATACTAATATCAAACTCCCCCAAATATTACCCAGTTTGTTGCATTATGGTTTTGCAGCTATTGTTTTATAATCTAGCATTTTATAAAATAACTAACCATTCACAGCCTTGCAAAAGTGTCTCGGAACCAATGGGTTAAGTGGAAACCTGGAAACCTTCCAGGAAAACACTTGAGAATTGATCATCTAATGTATATGGATGGACCTTGACAATCTGACAGTTTTGGTCACTATAAATAATTGGAACGTTGATTACTTTTGGGTGATTATGTAATAGCTTTTCTAGACTTTGAAATTATTCACACACACACACACACTCGCACAAAAAAAAAATACTACAAATAAAGTGAAGATATTTTGAAGATAAGTTCTAATCACTGTGTATAAAAACACAAATTTTTATCTTCATGATCCTGGATTTGTTTGTATAATACATACAAACAAATCCAGGATCATGAAGATAAAAATTTGTATTTGAAAAAAGTAATCATCCAATAGCTTCAAATACTGTGCAACAAAATCAGTCATGAACTTTATTCATTTTTTTAATTTATGCTTCAGTTTCTGGTTTTATTTTAAAGCAAGCATTGCATTTGCATGTATTGTGTATACAATATATATATATATATATATATATATATACTGTATGTATATATATATATATATATATATATATATAAAAGCAGTGTGTTTTCTATTTCTGTATTTTTGTTTTTGAGTCTTGAAAGAAATGATTTATAATAAAGAAAACTGAATACTGTATGTGTACAAATAATAGTGTTTTGGTTCATTTGCAAGATTAAACATATGCTAACATTTACATTTACTGATATCATATGCATTAAACTTCATAAAACACCTAAGCTAAGCTAAGTAATCAATGTTATTTTGAAACACACTATATATATATATATATATATATATATATATATGTAGTGTACTTTTAGACTCCGGCTTCTTTAATTGTACAAATACAAGTTTACTTTTATACAAGATACTGGAAACTGTGCTATATGTTTTCTGATATTGAGCAATTATGTCATTCATAGAACAGTTGTTTTTGTTTTCTTTTGTTTTTTGAGAATGAAATCCCTATTTTACTATATAATTTAAAACCAGTAGCACACATAATTTTACTGCATTTTGACCATGTTTCTAAATTCAAAGAATTCTATTTTTTTTACAGAAACATTGAGCTGATGCAATAAGGTAGATGTATAAAACAGATTTCAACAAATAAATGAAAATGTGATCTTCATAATCTTGGTTTAAACAGATAGAATAACTTTATTTTATTTAAAACTATATAAACACACACAGATTCAATTTTACATTTCTTTAATATTGCAGAACTGTATGTTTATATTTATTAAAGAGGAAAATTTACTTTTAAAGTAATCATTAATGAATGAGAATTACAATAAAGTTCATTTTCAGCTTTTTTGAGACCTTATTCAAAACTTGCCCATGAAATCAATGTACACACCATATAATGGCAACAAAAATAGAACTGAAGATTTAACATCCCATTGAGAGATATACATCCTACTCAGAATAAATCAGCTGTTACAGTTTATGGTTTTTTTTTACAACACCCTTAAGTGAGCGAATTTGAATCTATTTTCACCCATGATTGTTTTGAATCCTATAGATAAAAAATGTTCACGCTTCTGCTGAATTCTTTTTTTTTTTTAGGAGTAAAATATTCTGCAGAAGTGTGTAACTCATGTTTACAATAGGATTCTTGCAAAGTTGGGTTTACAGTAGTGATACACACAAACAGACGATTTATTTTACTGTTTAACAATATTCTGAAGTCTAAATATACTGTATTTAGTTGAAATCGTTAAAGTACTGTTAAAATCACTTACATTCCTAAAATATTCCCTCTCTCTCTCTCTCTCTCTCTCTCTCTCTCTCTCTCTCTCTCTCTCTGTATATATATGGTGAAGGGTTATGTCTTTCATTTCCTTTACCAGTAAGTTAAAAACATTTTTTAGTTAACTCTACTATGCATCGCCCCTTCTTATATAAGTATAGTGGGTAATGTAGCAGCTTGTACCTATAGAATGTACTTACAAGCTGATTGATTGCTATGGGCACCTTCTCCACCTGTCCATTCCTCAACTTGTTAGATGCTTGATACATCTCCTCCACCATCCTTAAAAATTGTTTTGCACTGGAGGACAAAATCCATCCATTGCTTTGTTATCAAGAGCTATAAATGGAGTGTAACATGTTTATTTTCTGGGTTACTTGGCTCCAACCTTTGATAAAGGACCCTGATATGGGTTCTGGGTATAAAGTATCCCTGCCTCTCTTGGGAAAGACGATGATGGTGGGGTTGGAATAGTTGTGTTCCCATTCTGAGCTGGATTGTGAGAGGAAAAATGTTACTACTTAGACCAATAGCATACATGTGGTCACACACCTACAGGTTGAGGTCGCAGCACTGGCTTTTGCCCAGGGTCACATGCAATCTAGGAAAGCTGTATGATCACTTCTCCAAAGTCTGTTTAAGCAGCTCGGACTTGTGCTGAGGCACACATAGCCTAGGAGGCACTGCCAAGAAGATGGGCTGCTGTTGGCTGCCCCACCTTCAGCTATGTTCATTTAAGGAAGAGTTGTCCAAAAAAGACCACTTTGATAAATATATATTATGTTTTGTGTGTCTTAACAATTGCAGTTGATGCTGAGAATAAATAGTTGGCAGGAATTTTACAGGTTTCTAATTCTATACTGTATACAGGTCATTTAAAATGAATGATTCTTATAAGTATTCAAATATTGCCTCAATTACTATTGAGCATAAGCAAAGAAGAATAGCCATATGTTGAACTAGTTTCTCATCTCAGTAGGCAATTTTCGCTTATGCGTGTACAGTTTATTCACAAGTACCTTACAGCTTTCCTCCAATGTGGGTTACAAGCTGTGCACTTCTGAAGGTAAGGAGGAAGAGATTGGCTATTACACATGTGTTGATAGTATATTACAGCAGCTTGGCCTGATGCTGAATCATGCATCTCTTAGACTACTTAAAAATATAGGAAACTGAAAAGAAAAAGAAATTACACTTCTCATAACGGAATGGAAAACATAGGTTACTGCTGAAGTCTAAGGTGAAATAGGTGTCACTGCTGAACTGATACTATCAGAATTAAAGCCCATCCCTGTTTAGTTAGCCCAGGAGAAAAGGCAAGAGCTCAGTCTGCAACTGCTTTACGTCAATGGAAGACAAGAAACCACTTGTTTATTGAGTCATTAAGTTGTACAATACCTTCATTTTATTAATTTTAAGGACTCCATAGTCCTCTAAAAGAAGGCTGACAATAAAATACAGCAAAATGTTTCCTTATACATAAATGCAATAATCAAACTTAAATGAACATAACAAAAATAAGTTTCTTAACAGACTCTCTGTTTTCTTTCCTTTAACCAATAAGTAAGCTGCTTTGATTAAAATGGAGAACACATGTTATACAGATTTTGAGGTCCACCACTGACATTAGTGCAGGTTAGAGACAGTTGTAACTTGTTTTATTATATTGTCATGACCCTTCAAATCTAGGGGAAGCATAGATTGTAAGTTTACAGCAGGACACTCTGTCCTTGTTTTCCTCCCTATCATTGCCACCGACATAGTCATGTCAACCATATCCTGCGTGGTCTCTGAGTCTCTTTCAGTACCAGCTGCATCCATGCCCCTGGGTACTGTTTCATGCTAATATGTTCCTAGTCTGTCCGCTGTCTGTGCTCACTTCAGTATAAGCCACTTACTTCTATCTATTCATTGTGTAATCACTAGTAGATCTGCCCTATCAAACTAATTTTCTCTGCCCTACTAGCTAACGCTTTGCTGTTTTCTCATTGTTTACTTCACACTTGTACGGATTAACAGTGGAGGGTGCACGTGTGCAGATACTGTGCGGGCCCCCTCCTCTCTGAGGTGCAGTAGAGTCTACTACACATGCGCAGGTCCTCGGAAACAGGGCACCCACTATTTTACGGTGACTAATAACTACTGCACATGCACAGCGGCCCGGTGAATATTGTTGTGGCTTCAGCACCAATGTGGGACTCTGGAAAGGTAAGTGATTAAACATGGGTGCTGTGTGCACGTGTGGGCCCCCCTGGACCCAGGGGCCCATGTGCACTGCACCCATTATATATATGCCAATGATTTCACACCATTATAATGCACTGCTAACTCCTTGTGGTGCCTTTGGACTAAAAATAATGAATAAATGAATATGAAGAAATGCTGTAATATTTTATTAGTGCAAGAGCAAAGAAGGGGCCTTGCATTCAAAACAGGGAGTCCAAATGCAGCTTATCTGTGCATGTGCCAGACCACTCTCATGTTTACAAGAGAAGAGTAGGTGCCCAGGGAGGGCATGGGTCATATCAACATCCACCCCAAAATTGTGGCCTGACATGGGAATCTTGTTACTTGGATTTTATGTAAATTCTTGGATCTCTTCATGCATAGTGGCAGCCAGGTGGGAGGTACAGTAGGAGTGGGAGGAAGTAATCAGTAGGTAGGAGAGCTGGCGTGCATTAGCTGAGCGAAGAGGACGGGTGGGAGTGTAAAGGGATGACATTACCTACAGTTCCTCAATTTACTAAATTCTAGACTGTCTATGAAAAGAAAAACTTTCACAATTTTTACTTAGGCCTACTCTAAACTAAACAATGGTCTCATTCTTACAGTTCTGCAATATTATTACATTACCTAAACAATAATTTTTTTATTTTATTGTTTACCATGGGATCAACATACATGATGTTATTGAAACTTAGCAACTTTTTTTTGGCTTCTAGGCTTCTATGTAGGGATAATATTGGATATTAGTTTCACTATTTTGCTTCAACGACAGATATTACCTATAGACTGCAGGGCTGCAGATCCCCCAGAAAATCTGCACCTCAATGACAACCTTGCAGTGGTAATGACTTCCCATTGGAAGCGCTCCCTGTTACTCACATATCCCCACTGAGACTTCCAGTCTGGACAGCAATTTTCAGAGTGAGACCTTCATGGTCCAGTCCAACACTGAATCTCAGTATACATCCAGATCACTGCACAACAGTAATTCTGTGTCAGCTGTACAAATAACTCTAAGTCCAACTTACGGTGGCTTGATAGTATTGCTTATACATGCAAAAGTAATGTTGTCCATATAAAATGTTATGTAGTACAAATATCCTCATATCCATTGTTAACTGCTTTATAAATCTAATTGGAATCTTCTTTCCTGCTGTAGTTCAAATTAAAATGTATATAATTATAATAATTTAATGGCCACATCTTGACATATAATAAATCAAATAAATCTAATAAAATTATGAAAAAAATTATATAGTCAAAGTGCTTATGAACAAAATCAGCTGGAGGAGTTAACATGCAAACAGCCATTAGATGCCGATATATAGTGCTCCTGTCGTCGTCGTCTTCATCATCATCATCATGTATTTTTACAACAGGCCCTCACTATCCACAAAAGATATTTCTCCTAAGAAGCTTATCTGGAAATGTGCCAAGTCTAATTAGGTTAGATCTTCAGGGATCCTGATACACTTACGTACTCAACTGCTTGTCCTCCCCATCCTGCCACTTCACACACGAGGACCCGCAAGTCGAACCTATGTTCATTTTTAATATACAAATGCATTTTGGGATGCATCTTCCTGCAGTGTACATGATAGTGTCATTTATGACTAAAATGGAAGTACATCCAAATGTAAATGAGGCCCTTGTGTGATTCTTTCCTTCTTCCCTTGTAGTTTAAATTAACCTGTTTAAATTTGTTTTATTCTTTTTATTAATCTACTTGTTTGCTGTTAGGATGTCTTTTCTACCAGACATTTCTTTACACATTCACATTTAATCTTGTACTCTGCAGCTTGCCTTCCCTGCTATGTTAAACTATTTAAATAGGTCAGGGAGGGGGAGGAAGGATTATACTGTATATTTCTAAATTTGACATGTAAGCAGTTCTTTTTTGGTAATTTCTTGTAATAACAAAAAAAAAACTTGAAAAATATGCTATATTGATGGCGATGTTGATGATGATGGGAATAACAATAATAGTAACAATGCTTATTGCACAAAATGTTTTTTCATGAAGATGTATTCCATTTAAAAAGAAAAAATGTCTTGGGTGTAACAGTTTTTTATAGCAATCCATATAAAAATAAATAAGACTGGAGAACTTTACATGAATTTTACATTTTTTATTAAGGCTATACATCTTATAAATGAAAGTCTCTTTGTTTTTGTTTGTTTGTTTGTTTGTTTGTTTGTTTGTTTGTCTGCTGGAGATAAACTCAGAAACCATTGAAACTTTGTAATGAGGTTTTCACCATTGTGTAGGTATTTATCCAAGGCAGGTTTTAAGCTATGTAACATCAAAATCAGTCGTGAAGGGGCTGTGGGCAGGGCCGGTGCTAGGGTGTCCGGCGCCCTCCTGCAAACTATAAATTTGCGCCCTCCCTCACTTCACAAAGGGACAGCATCGCAAATAAGAGCGTGGTCTCAGGAAAGATATTATATATATATATATATATATATATATATATATATATATATAGATGAAGAACGCACTCAGAGGCTGCTAAACGGTGTATAAGTGGATTAAATTAAGTCAACATTTCAGAGATGTACTCCCCTTCCTAGGGACAGCAATCCACATCCCTGAAACGTTGACTTAATTAAATCCACTTTTACACCATTCACCAGCCTCTGAGTGCCGCCTTCATCTGTATTCTATTATAGAGACACAGGTCCACTAAGGAGTGCACAGGAGTAAGTAAGCCCCAAGGGGACATCACAGAATGCTGGAATCATTGTAAAATGAATAAATACATATAAATATACACACACACCTGGTGCCTTCACATGAAAGTTAGGTAGATACAGTATTAGTGGTGTGGCACTCATGGCTGCGGAAAGTTGTCAGTATTACATTGGATTTTAATTAAATAAATATACGCTTATTGTACACTTGGTAGGGAGGGTTTCTGCAAGTGCGGAGAAGACACACAATGCTCCTGCAGCTTGCTTCTTGTGCTTGGACAGGTCGCATCCTTCTGCTGTATGCTGGCCGTGGCAATGGGGACAGGAGATTTTCAGCATGAGTGCAGCATACTATATTGCTGTGAGAATCTTGCTGTGTGTAGCGCAATGACGCCGCCATTGCGGTGTCATGAAATGCTATCCTGGATAGCATTTCATGACACCGCGATGGAGGCGTCATTGTGCTACACACAGCAAGTGACGGGAGTTGCTGGGGAGGGGGTCAGCGAGCAGGGGGTGCCGCATGGCGGCAGATGGATGGCTGTTGCAGTATGCATTATAAATAAAAGTTAGCCGCAGCTGGCTTGTTTTGTGCCCCTCCGTACCTGGGGGTCCCTCTGTACCTCTAGCCCGGGAGGGGTGTACCATTTATACCCCCCTGTCACTGGGCCTGGACAGAACACAGGGGTGGTGACAATGACTGGGACAGAACACAGGAGGGGTGACAATGGTTGGGATAGAACATGTGGGGGGGTGACAAAGTGACAGAATACAGGGATGGTGACAAGGATCGGGACAGAACACGGGGGGGGGTGATGACAATGACTGTGACAGAACACAGAGGGTGGGGGGGGTGACAAAGTAAAAAGTCACTGTTGTGTCCCTGACGGCCCGCGATACGCACCCCCCCCCTATTACCTATGAGACCTGGTGACTGTCGGTTAATGAGAGACTTCCAGGTATTTGCAATAATACAAGATCTCTGAGTCTCTGTGTATATGTTAACCCGGTTACTGCCCTCACGTTCCCTCCCCCTGCAGCCTGTTCAGTGACAAGAACTTACATCTGTGGCCCGCGACCACTTGCTGGTGATGCCGGGTTTCTGGCTCCAGCACTGCCCGCCGTCTCAGCCCACGACTGCGCGGTAACACCCGCCGCTGTAAGGAGTCTGTGGTCTTTCTGATTCTGGCGGAAGGGTGAGCGGCCGCAGCAGCACCAGCAATATGAGGCACTGCAGAGCGAGAAGGGCCGGGGAAGAGGGGGTTGCTGTTGTCTGGTTGTCTGTCTCTATCTGCACAGCTGCCGGCGCCGCTGTCTGACATACGGTGTTACAGGCACAGCTGCTGACAGCAGAAGGGGGGGACAGGGATGCAGAGCAGGCAAAGCGCCTCTCCAGCCAGGCGCCTACATGCTTTGCATCCCTTTGCTGAGCGGGATGCACCGGGCCTGGCTGTGGGCAGAGACTATGTATTTAAAGGTGTGTTATAGTGACAGAAATGCCACTAACATGATTGGACAAACCAGATCACATGACCGTGTATTTTTCCCCAACAATTGCACACCTGAACTACTTCCAACTATCACCAAAACCACATCAAAGACACAGCTGTATCACTCCATAACTGTAACCACTAGCATCATTCACAGAGACACAATTCACAGAAAAGAAGCACATCCCTGCCTCACTGACAGCAGCATATTGCAGCCTTACTGACAGCAGCACATCCCTGCCTCACTGACAGCAGCACATCACTGCCTCACTGACTGCAGCACATCGCAGCCTCACTGACAGTAGAACATTGCAGCCATACTGACAGCAGCACATCACTGTCTCACTGACAGCAGCACATCACTGACTCACTGACAGCAGCACACCACTGCCTCACTGACAGCAGCACTCACTGATAGCAGCACATCACAGCCATACTGACAGCAGCACATTACTGCCTTACTGACAGCAGCACTCACTGATAGCAGCACATTGCAGCCTTACTGATAGCAGCACATCCATTGGCATTTCTAAAATGGGTGCCATTTGTGTGGTGCATGCGGGCCCCTGGGTCCAGGGGGACCCACACCACCCACAGTGCACCAATGTTTTATTACTTATCCAGAGTCCCGCATTGGAGCTACAGCTGCAGTAACAAATCACTGGCAAAATGTCCACTGTGCAGCATGGATTTCATCTTTGGAACATGGTGGGTGCCATGTTCTGGAGACCTATGCATGCACAATAGTCTCTGGACCACCTGGAGTCTGCACATGGGCCTTCTCTGTTAAAATGCCTCTGAGCACATCACTGCCTCATTGACAGCAGCACATCACTGCCCTACTGACAGCAGCACATAACTGCCTCACTGACAGCAGTACATCACCTCCTCATTGACAGCAGCACATCACTGCCTCACTGACAGCAGCACATCACTGCTCACTGACAGCAGCCCATTACTGCTTCACTGACAATCAGCCATTATCCTCCTCTCTGACAGCAGCACATCACTGCTTTACTGACAGCAGCCCATCACTGCCTCACTAACAGTAGGACATCACCTTCTCACTGACAGCAGCACATCACCGCCTCACTTACAGCAGCGCATCACTGCCCTACTGAAAGCAGCACATCACCTCCTCACTGACAGCAGTACATAGCCACCTGACTGACAGCAGCACATCACTGCCTCAATGACAGCAGCACATCACTGCCTCACTTACAGCAGCACATCACTGCCTCATGGACAGCAGCACATCACTGCCTCACGGACAGCAGCACAGCAGCACATAACTTCCTTACAGCAGTACATCACTGCCTCACTGACAGCAGCACATCCTTGCCTCACTGACATCAGACACATTGTCTCACTGACAGCAGCACATTACTGCCTCACTTACAGCAGCACACAGTGCCTCACTGGCAGTAGCACATCACTGCCTCACAGCAGCACACAGTGCCTCACTGGCAGCAGCACATCACTGCCTCACTAACAGCAGCACATCACTGCCTAACTGACAGCAGCACATCACTGCCTCACTAACAGCAGCACATCACTGCCTAACTGACAGCAGCACATCACTGCCTCACTAACAGCAGCACATCACTGCCTCACTTACAGCAGCACATCACTGCCTCACGGATAGCAGCACATCACTGCCTCACGGACAGCAGCACAGCAGCACATAACTTCCTTACAGCAGTACATCACTGCCTCACTGACAGCAGCACATCCTTGCCTCACTGACATCAGACACATTGTCTCACTGACAGCAGCACATTACTGCCTCACTTACAGCAGCACACAGTGCCTCACTGGCAGTAGCACATCATTGCCTCACAGCAGTACACAGTGCCTCACTGGCAGTAGCACATCACTGCCTCACAGCAGCACACAGTGCCTCACTGGCAGCAGCACATCACTGCCTCACTAACAGCAGCACAACACTTCCTAACTGACAGCAGCACATCACTGCCTCACTAACAGCAGCACATCACTGCCTAACTGACAGCAGCACATCACTGCCTCACTAATAGCAGCACATCACTGCCTAACTGACAGCAGCACATCACTGCCTCACTAACAGCAGCACATCACTGCCTCACTAACAGCAGCACATCACTGCCTAACTGACAGCAGCACATCACTGCCTCACTAACAGCAGCACATCACTGCCTAACTGACAGCAGCACATCACTGCCTCACTAACAGCAGCACATCACTGCCTCACTAACAGCAGCACATCACTGCCTCACTAACAGCAGCACAAAACTGCCTAACTGACAGCAGCACATCACTGCCTCACTGACAGCAGCACATCACTGCCTCACTGACAGCAGCACATCCCTGCCTGACATCAATCCACACCAAAGATGACTGGTGCAATGATGATCTGTTCAAAGAACATGAACAGGACTATTTTTTCTTCCAATTCTGTATCTGTTTCACCCTACATGATCTCACGTACAGCTATTTCATAACAAAAAGGACCATTTTATAAGATAGATATACTACTCTTGGGTGTGCGGTCACGCTATGAAGTGGCAAAGCCTTGGGTGGTTGAACACAGTAGGCATCATAGATGGTTGAGCTTGATTAAGAATCACACTGATTCTAAAAGTTGTTGTTTGCATAATAATCACACTGGGTTATTGCATCTAATCTTGACTAACTAATCCTTATTCAGAATAATGGACTCTAGCATCTGGACTTTACTTTTTTAATTATTATTTATTTATTTATTTATTTATTTATTTATTTATACTTTGAGTCACCGACTAGACACATATTCTATCTACCTATCTATCTATCTATCTATCTATCTATCTATCTATCTATCTATCTATCTATCTATCTCTATCCGAGTGGAGTCAGGTACTGGATCTAGTTTACAATAAAATATTAAATATTTTTGCACTGCTCTTAAAATGTGTTGTATTTTTTGTTTCTACCTCACTTTTATCAATATACTGTTTTCTAAATTACTTAATTGTTCTTTAGCAGGATAATAGATCAATTTTTAAAATAGTTTTACAGTTATATGTGAGAATCAAGCTCTAGAGAAGTATATAAATATTATTTGTATACATTAAACGAACAGGGAGTCTGTGTTTTGATTTTAGACTGTAAAATACATGAGACATTCATGATGAACAAAGGCACCCAATGAAGACATGATTTTGTGATGGAGAGGAAGGCTGACTCTATTAATAGTAATGCCAGATTCGGATTAGGTTAATGTGAGGTCCACAGTTGGTAAGGTACAGTACTGGAAGCTCAACCTGCTTAATCCGTTCAAATCCCTAACTCTAACATTACATGGATTATGCATACATTGTTTTTCCTTTTATAAAACATTGAAATGGAAAAGAGTTTCATGATGGTGAGAAAGACTGAATAAAAATGTAAAGTTATTCTAAGTGCATGATTTAAACAAAATCCTAAATAAAATAAAATAAAATAAAATAAAACAGAATTTATTTTGTACCATTACTTTTAATTTATTGTCTCTTTGTTCAAGACAACCACCCTTCATTTTAATTTTTCAGTCTCTGTTCACCCCAGCTCTACTCTATCTCCATGTTTGTGCCCCCTCTCATCAACTAGAAAGTAAACTCTTGGAAGCAGAACCCTTTTTATACTTTATGTAATTATGGCCCAAATGTATTGAGCTTTAACAAGAGATAAAGTGGAGATAGATATAAGAGATAAATGACCAGGCAATCAGCTCCCAACTGTCATTTTTCAAACACAGCCTGAGACATGGCAGTTAGAAGCTGATTGGCTGGTCATTTATCACTCTTTGTCCGTCTCCACTTTATCTCTTGTTAAAGCTTAGTACAATGTTTATCACTGTTTTTCTGCCTCCACTCTGGCCCTCATTTCAAATTGATTGCACGCTGCCACTTTTTGCAGCCCGTGTGATCAACTAGACGCCGCCTATGGGGGAGTATATTTTTGCATAGTAAGGCTGCGATCGCTTGTGCAGCCCTGCTATGCTAAAAAAGTTTTGTGCAGAACTAGACTATGGTAAGACTTACTTACCCTGTGCGATCACGTCAGCGTTGCAGGTCCCGGAATTGACGCCAGACATCCGCCCTCCAAACGCCTCGACACTCCTGTGTTCGGATTTCCACGCCCCGAAAACGGTTAGTTGACGCCCGGATCCGCCTTCCTCATGTCAATCTTCTTGCGGTCACTGCTGCGACCGCTTTCTTTGTTGGAGGCCGGGCAACGACGCGCCTGCACATTGCGGACGCCACGCATGTGCAGTTCCGACCCAATCGCATGGCTGCAAAGAAGCGCAGCATGCGATCGGGTCAGAATGACCCCCTTTATCTCTTATTAAAGCGTAATACAATGTAATGTGAGCAAGGCCGGCGCTTCCACTATGGGCATCGGGACCTAACGGGGCGGCCTGCTGAGTTTGTCTGGACAAAATATAGAAGGAAGAAAGGCCAGGGTTCTGTTGGCACCATGGGCATAATGCAGAGCAATGTGGGACCAGACAGCTGCTCACAGAGTCAGGCACACATGACTCCCAGCCACAGAGTTCAGCACCAGGGAGAGAGGGCGCAGTGCTGACATCCTCACAGGCACCAAAGAGCGAGGAGGACGGAGCGCATTAATAGAAGCGGTACCCGGCCGGCGCTGTCAGCTTGTAGCTTGCTGAATTAGCACCATTAAACATGGCCAAACTGCCCTGATCGAAGCCTCCTACTCATCGCTGGATAAGAGCAAGAGCCACCTGGTGGAGGAGAAAGTACTCCGAGGTGAGGGAAGACCCCTCCCCACCCGGCTTGTACAGCGAGCAATGCGTAATACTGTATCCCCCCTTCTCTCTGATTTCCCCAAGTCCTGTGTTACCCCTCTCATATCCCCAGATCCTGTGTCCCTCCTCCCTTTCTCCTCCACCATCATATCCCCATGTCCCGTGATATCCCCTCCCCCCTCATGTGCCCAGCTCCTGTGTAATAACCCCTCATATGCCTAGGTCCTGTGTCCCAACCCCACACCCCCTCTCCACCCCCCATGACCCATGTCACCACCTTCCCCTCATGTGCCAAGGTCCTGTGAAAACCCCCCAGGTCCTGTTACCCCCCCATGCCTAATGTCCCCATGTCCAGTGTCCCTCTTGCCCCTCTCCAATCCCCTCATGTCCCCATGACCCGTAACACCAGCTCCCCCATCATGTGCTCAGGTATTATGTCATTCCCCCAGATGTGCCTAGGTCCTTTGTAACAACTTCCTCTCTCCACCCCCCATGGCTCATGTCACCACCTTCCCCTCATGTGCCAAGGTCCTGTGAAAACCCCTCAGGTCCTGTTACCCCCCCCCATGCCTAATGTCCCCATGTCTTGTGTCCCTCTTGCCCCTCTCCACTCCCCTCATGTCCCCATGTCCCGTAACACCAGCTCCCCCATCATGTGCTCAGGTATTATGTAATTCCCCCAGATGTGCCTAGGTCCTTTGTAACAACTTCCTCTCTCCATCCCCCATGTCCCATGTCACCACCTTCCCTCTCATGTGCCAAGGTCTTGTAAAAAAACAACACATCCTGTGTCAGCCCCCTCATGTCCTCAGGTCCTGTGTCCCTTCTCCCCTCTTGTCTCTTGTCACGCCCTTCCCCCCTCATGTGCCCAGGTTCTGTGTCAACACCCAAGATCCTGTGTCATCCTTCCGCTCCTCATGTCCCCAGGTCTTGTGCCTCTCCTTCACCTGTCCCACTTATGTCCCATGTCACCCCTCCCCCTTCATGTGCCCAGTTCCCTTGCCACCTCCTCTCAAGTCCCCAGGTCCTGTGTCCCTCCTCCCCTGTCAAGGTTTAGGGATATGCATACCTTGGCTTTAGAAACATAGAAACATAGAAACATAGAATTTGTCGGCAGATAAGAACCACTTGGCCCATCTAGTCTGCCCCTTTTTTTAACGTTATTTTTATCTCTAACCTTATTTGATCCTTATTTCTTTGTAAGGATATCCTTATGTCTATCCCATACATGTTTAAATTGCTTTACTGTCTTAGCCTCTGCCACCTCTGATGGGAGGCTATTCCACTTGTCAACTACCCTTTCTGTGAAGTAATTTTTCTGCAAATTTCCCCTGAACCTCCCCCCCTCCAGTCTCAGTGTATGTCCTCGTGTCCTATTGCTTCTCTTCATTTGGAGAATGTTTCCCTCCTGGACTTTGTTAAAACCCTTGATATATTTGAAAGTTTCTGTCATGTCCCCCTTTTCCGTTCTCTGCTCCAAACTATACCAATTGAGATATACAGTGCAATTGTTCATGGGAGTGCATCTGTTTTGTCTATCAATTTTAATTTATCATTGCTATTTCATTCTGAATTCTGAATTTCATTCTTAGAAACACACAAAGTTACACGCACTCTAAAGGCTATGTACGTACTTATCCATACCATGAGCCTCATGTGGTCTCAACCCTATTATCATTATAAAGAATACTTTTAAATAAAAATAGAATGGGCTGCGCGGTGCACCACTGCTGCCTTATATCCCTCTTTACACATCGTTACTCCTCTCTCCTTTCTTGGTTGGAAGGGGGGGGGGGGAACAGTGGACCAAAGTTTTGCCTAGGGTGCTAAGAAACCTTGCACCGGCCCTGAATGCAATTATGTACACTTGTAAAGTTGTGTCCTTGTCTGCATTAGTCTGTACCCATGTTGTATGTTTCACCCCTATGTACGGCACTACAAAACCCTAGTGGCTTCATAAAAATAAAATATAATAATAATAATAATGAAAATAATAATGAATAAAATAATGTGTGTAACATTTCAATAATGGATATTAGAGAAGCACCATGGTGTTTCCATATCCTGCCCTTGCAGAGTAACAATCCAGTCATTTTTCTCTGTATTCACTGAATAATCTCCAGGGCCTTAAAGGCTAAAGAGCTACGCATTACAGTCAAAGATGATGACTGAGGCCACAGATTTAAATCACCATTAAGTTTAAAGGAAAAAACAATCTAATTTCCACAAGTGTGCCAGTTCATACCTTATATATATATATATATATATATATATATATATATATATACAGTTGTGCTCATAAGTTTACATACCCTAGCAGAATTTGTGATTTTCTTGCCATTTGTCAGAGAATATGAATGGTAACTCACAAACTTTTCTTTCACTCATGGTTAGTGGTTGGGTGAAGCCATTTATTGTCAAACAACTGTGTTTACTCTTTTTAAATCATAATGACAACAGAAACTACCCAAATGACCCTGATCAAAAGTTTACATACCCCAGTTCTTAATACCGTGTATTGCCCCCTTTAACATCAATGACAGCTTGAAGTCTTTTGTGTTAGTTGTGGATGAGGCTCTTTATTTTCTCAGATGGTAAAGCTGCCCATTCTTCTTGGAAAAAAGCCTCCAGTTCCTGTAAATTCTTGGGCTGTCTTGCACGAACTGCATGTTTGAGATCTCCCCAGAGTGGCTCAATGATATTGAGGTCAGGAGACTGAGATGGCCACTCTAGAACCTTCACTTTATTCGGTTGTAGCCAATGACAGGTCGACTTGGCCTTGTGTTTTGAATCATTGTCATGTTGGAACGTCCAAGTACGTCCCATGCGCACTCATCAGCTTCCGGGCTGATGAGTGCAAATTTTCCTCCAGTATTTTCTGATAACATGCTGCATTCATCTTGCCATCAATTTTGACCAAGTTTCCAGTG
This sequence comes from Pseudophryne corroboree, assembly GCF_028390025.1. NCBI lineage: Eukaryota > Metazoa > Chordata > Amphibia > Anura > Myobatrachidae > Pseudophryne > Pseudophryne corroboree. The sequence goes on from NC_086448.1 coordinate 688,577,880, forward strand.
CCTTTGTAGCTCACACATCCCCAAAACATCAGCGATCCACCTCCATGTTTCACAGTAGGAATGGTGTACCTTTCATCATAGGCCTTGTTGACTCCTCTCCAAATGTAACATTTATGGTTGTGGCCAAAAAGTTTAATTTTGGTCTCATCATTCCAAATGACTTTGTTCCAGAAGTTTTGAGGCTTGTCTCTGTGCTGTTTGGAGTATTGTAAGCGGGATGCTTTGTGGCATTTGCGTAGTAATGGCTTTCTTCTGGCGACTCGACCATGCTGCCCATTTTTCTTCAAATGCCTCCTTATTGTGCATCTTGAAACAACCACACCACTTTTTTTTCAGAGAGTCCTGTATTTCAGCTGAAGTTATTTGTGGATTTTTCTTTACATCCCGAACAATTTTCCTGGCAGTTGTGGCTGAAATTTTTGTTTGTCTACCTGACCGTGATTTGGTTTCCACAGAATCCCTCATTTTCCACTTCTTAATTAGAGTTTGAACACTGCTGATTGGCATTCTCAATTGCTTGGATATCTTTTTATATCCCTTTCCTGTTTTATACAGTTCAATTACCTTTTCTCGCAGATCCTTTGACAATTATTTTGCTTTCCCCATGACACAGAATCCAGACACATCATTGCAGCACTGGATGAAAGATGCAATGGTCTTTCAGGAGCCCAGAAACTCACTGACCTTTTATACACACACACTGATTACAAGCAAATAGATCACAGGTGAGGATGGTTACCTTTAGTAGCCATTCAAATCCGTTTGTGTCAACTTGTGTGCATGTTATCAGGCCAAAATCTCCAGGGTATGTAAACTTTTGATCAGGGTCATTTGGGTAGTTTCTGTTGTCATTATGATTTAAAAAGAGTAAATACAGTTGTTTGAAAATAAATGGCTTCACCCAACCAATAACCATCAGTGAACGAAAAGTTTGTGAGTTATCATTCATATTCTCTGACAAATGGCCAGAAAATCACAAATTCTGCTAGGGTATGTAAACTTATGAGCACAACTGTATATATCCAAGTTGAAGCCGGCACTCAGTAATCGAATAGATATTGCCTGGGTGCACTCCGCGATCACAAGATGTGGCCGAATATGTAGAAATGGACAACGTTGTCCTGACAAAGGTTTTGAATGAATAAAACCAAAACATTGACCACTGGAAATGGCGTTAGACGCCTGCTTATAATACAGTAATGTGGAAATCCTGTGAGAGCCGCTGATACCCCCTTTTATATATATATATATATATATGTGTGTGTGTATGTAAAAATAGAAGTAATCAGCACCTAATAATGCCCAGAAAATGACGGTGGGGACATAGAATGAAATTTAGTGAAAAAAAATGGGACAAAAACTTATCTCAGATAGGAATCTTCGGTTTTCAGAACAATATCATCACAGTGATATGCAGAAAAGAAAAAGAAACAACCAATAGTGTGTACCGTTTAAACCTATATGTACTTATAGCATTTTTCTACTTAGTGAGTGTTAATTGGAAATTGGAAATGCTCCCAGAATATCACACTCTACAATAGCGTAGTAGAAAGATAATTTTTCACATTTAATTAAGTACATAAAATATACTGTATCCATGGTTTAAAACGAGCAGGTATCACACGTAAAAGAAACAATTGATCTAAAAGCTTATCTGTCCATCAAAAGAGGGTCCAGGGAATTATTAGGCGCTGATTACTTCTATTTTTTACACATTCTAATCGCTATAATTTGTTATCAGCTGCCACCCTTGTTTGTGAGGAATGCATGTGAAAATATTTTAATTATAAGAAAATATTTTAATATTTTACTACAGATTATATTTGATCTACATGAGCGCACACTTATACATTTTGACTATATATATATATATATATATATATATATATATACAGTCCCTTGCTAAAGTATTCACTCCCTTGGCTTTTTACCTATTTTGTTACATTACAACCTGTAATTAAAAAAAAAGTGTCTGAATTTTATGTGATGGATCTGCGCAGAATAGTCTAAGTTGGTGAAGTGAAATGAGAAAAAATTATATAAAAAAGATTTTTTATAAATAAAAATTTGAAAATTGTCATGTGCATATATATTCACCCCCTTTGCTATGAAGCCCCTCAAAAGTTCTGGTGCAACCAATTACCTTCAGAAGTCACATAGTGACTAAGTGTCACATGATCTGTCAGTATAAACACACCTTTTCTGAAAGGCCCCAGAAGCTACAACACCACTAAGCAAGAGGCATCACACCATGAAGACCAAGGAGCTCTCCAAATAAGTCAGGGACAAAGTTGTTGAGAAGTACAAGTCAGGGTTGGGTTATAAAAAAATATCCAAATCATTGATGATCCCCCGCAGCACCATCAAATCCATCATCTTCAAATGGAAAGAACATGGTAACACAACAAACCTACCAAGATACGGCCAGCCACCAAAACTCACAGACCGGGCAATGAGGGCATTAATCAGAGAGGCAGCACAGAGACCAAAGGTAACCCTGAAGGAGCTGCAGAGTTCCACAGCAGAGACTGATGTATCTGTGCATGTGACCACAATAAGCCATACACTCCACAGAGCTGGGCTTTATGTAAAAGTGGCCAGAAAAAAGCCATTACTAGGTGTTAAAAATAAGAAGGCACGTTTTGAGTTTGCCAAAAGGCATGTGGATGACTCCCCAAATGTATGGAGGAAGGTGCTCTGGCCAGATAAGTCTAAAATTTAACTTTTCAGCCACCAAGGAAAACGCTATGTCTGGCGCAAACCAAACACTTCCCATCACCCTAAGAACACCATCCCCACAGTGAAACATGATGGTGGCAGCATCATATTGTGGGGATGATTTTCAGCAGCAGGGACTGGCAAACTGTTTTGAGTTGAGGGAAAGATGGATGGTGCTAAATACAGGGATATTCTTGAGCAAAACCTCAGTCTGCCTGTGATTTGTGACTGGGATGGAGGTTCACCTTCCAGCAGGACAATAACCTGTAGCATACTGCTAAAGCAACACTCGAGTGGTTTAAGGGGAAACATTTAAATGTGTTGGAATGGCCTAGTCAAAGCCCAGATCTCAATCCACTTGAGAGTCTGTGATCAGACTTGAAGATTGCTGTTCATAAGCAGAAACCATCCAACATGAAGTAGCTGGAGCAGTTTTGCCTTGAAGAATGGGCAAAAATCCCAGTGGCAAGATGTGGCAAGCTCATAGAGACTTATCCAAAGCAACTTGTAGCTGTAATTGCCGCATAAGATGTCTCTACAAAGTACTGACTTTCGGGGGGTGAATAGTTATGCACGCTGAAGTTTTCTGTTATTTTGTCCTATTTGTTGTTTGCTTCACAATTAAAAAAAATAAACATCTTCAAAGTTGTAGGCATGTTCTGTAAATGAAATGATGCAAACCTTCAAACAATCCATTTTTATTCCAGGTTATGAGGAAACAAGACATGAAAAATGCAAAGGGGGCTGATTACTTTAGCAAGGCACTATATATATATATATATATATATATATAATTATTATTATTTTTGTCAAAAGGAGGAATGTCTGATAGGGAGAGGGTCCCATGGGTAGGGTGCAGCACAGGCAAAATCTTGGAGGGGGGCGTGGGAGAAAGTAATCAGTTAGGAGGACAGGCAGTGTACATTTGTGGAATGAAGTGGGCAGGGAGATTTTAAAGGAGATATAAATAGTGGAGAATTGGGTGAGAGCTTTATTAGTGATTGTAAGGATTTTGGATCTGTTTCTGAATGGGAACCAATGGAGGGCTTGTAGGAGATTTGAGGCATAAGTAGTATGTTAGGAGAAGATGAGCTGGATAGCATCATTGAAGACAGATTGGAGTGGAGATAGGTGGGAGACTGGGAGGCCAGATAATAAGAGAATACAGTAGTTCAGTCTAGAGATGATCAGTGACTGGATGAGGGTCTTATTTGCCTCCAGTGTGAGAAGGTGTCTGATCTTGGAGATATGTCTCAGATGAAAAATTGCAGGACTGTGAAAAGTACTGAAAGTGATATATTAAGGAGAGGGAGGAGTCAAGAATAACTCCAAGACAGTTCACTTGCAGGCTAGATGACATGATGATGCTTTCAGTAGATAATGAATTTGAGAGAGGTGAAGTTATTTGGGAGGGTGGGAAGATAGTCAGCTCAGTCTTAGACATATTAAGTTTAGGAAAGTGCTTGGACAACCAGTAGGAAATAGCAGGGAGATTAGAAGAGGTCCAATAACAGAGCCTTGGGAAACTCCTAATGGCAGTGGAAGTGGGAAAGTAGTGGAATCACAAGAGGTGAAGAAAAAAGAATGATCACAGTGATAAGAGGACAGCCAGGATAGGGCAGTGTCACACAGACCACATGAAAATGAGCAGAAAGTAGTGACCATTGGATTTTGCAGCAAGATGGTCATTGCTGGCTTTAGAGAGGGCACTTTCTGTAGAGTGGAGAGTACTTTCTGTGGAGTTGAGAGTGGAGAGGAAGCTATACTGAAGTGGGTCTAGCAGGTGGTTGTAGACAATCTGCTCAAGAAGTTTAGAGACAAATGAGAGGAGAGAGATTGGGCAGTGGTTAGAAAGAGTGTCAGAATCAAAGGTGGGAATTTTAAGGATGGGAGAGACAAAGACATGCTTGAAAGCAAATGGTATAGTGATTGATGAGAGGGAAAGACTGAAGGGTTGAGCAAGATGGGAACAGGAAATCAGAGAGAGGGAGCAGAGGAGGTAGGAGGGGAAAGGATCAAGGGTGGAGGTGGAAGGGTGTGAGGACTGGATTAGGGTCATGATTTCATATTCAGATACTGGGTAGATGGACATCAGGTTTGGTAAAATGGTTGGGAAAGTTGGGGAAAGGTACGCTGGGAAAAAAGAGTATGGAATGATAAGGGTCTGGAAGACTGTAATGTCCTAATGGATGGATTCAATGTTAGATGTGAAATACTGTAGGTAGTGAAGTCAAGCACAGAGAGTGAGGAGGGGAGGTGCGCAGTGGGAAGAGAAAAGAGTTTAAAGTGGTGAAGAGATAATGGAGGACTCAGAGGGGATAAGGGTTGTAAAAGTCTGTTTAAATAGTAAAAGGAATCCCTGTAGGTTGAGAGTATATATTTGAAATATAGGAAGTCTGCTTTGGAGCGCAATTTCCTCCACTGTCGCTTGGTGGAATTTGAACACCTTTGCGGGTATTTGGTGTATTTGAAATACCAAAGTTGGACCTTGGATTTGTGAAGGTAAGTAGTGATTAGTGGACTCTAGAGCATAAGCAAGGGAGATATTGTATAGGGAACCTTCTTGGTAAGGGCAGGAGAGAAGTCAGTTGAGAAGGGAGGATAAAGAAAGAGTCAAGAGCTTCAAGTTTACACTTAGTAATGGTAGTTTTGGCAGTGTCATGGTGTAGAGGGAGTTAGTGATAAGTTAAAAGAAAGAAGATGATGGTCATAGAGAGGTAATGAGTGAATGCAGACTATATCAAGTGAATGTCCACTCACATGGGAGGGTGAGGAGGTCCCTTGATAGAGACCATATTTTGTTGTGAGGTGAAAAATCTTATAGGCAGAGGGGCAGTGGGTACATTGAAATGTATACTTAAGTCACCTAAGATGAGGGAGGGAAGGGTCTGGAGAAAGGAAGTGGGGAGCCAGGATGCAAAGTTTCAAGGAATTTGTAGATAGGGCAAGAGAGACAATAGATGACATATACTCAAAGGTGAACATGTTGGAAGAGATGAACAGCATGAACTTCCAAGGAAGATAATGAAAGGGATGGTTATGAGGGCATTAGTTGGAAGGAGCAGGAAAGGAATAGAAGGACCCCTGTACCACCAATATGCCAAAGCCTAGGGTAGGGGTATGTGTATTGTTGCTGACCATGTAAATCACTTTATTGCCACTGTCTACTACTCTTCTAATGCTATGTCCAGAATGATTCTGTAACACGCCATGTCACAAAGCACACATGATCTTGATCTGACTCCTCTAGCATTACAATGACATCACAGTCATCAGTACTCAATCCAGTAGGGCACCTTTTCGGATGTGTTGAAATGTGAGACTCACAGCATGACATATCTGAAGCAATGGTCGGATGTTATCATGACAACATGGCCCATAATATGTAAGGAATGTTTTCAGCACCTTAATGAATACATGACACAAGGGATCTTTTAATATGTTGACCTTTCCCATGTAGATCTTTTTGCCATGTCGACCTTTTACCCATGTCGGACGAGTGCATGTTAACCAATAGTGGTTGACCTAATGACTGTCAACCTTAGTCATGTCGACCCAGTATCTGGATACCAACACAAGGTATTCAGGTTGTTTTAAAAGCAAATTGGGCCCTACAAAGCACTAGAGAGGCGTGCCTCATATAGTGCTCATTTAGTATATATAATTCAATAGAGTCTATTAAGATAGTCAAGTAAGTTTGCGGACAAGCAAAAAGCTTTGAAGGGTTATATCTGACAAGGACACACACATTTACCATGACATCCTGTACTTGATATAACATTGCCTCTAACCCTTTGAATTTTACACAATGAAATTGAATTTCCCAGTTCAGTGTGCATAATATATACAAGCAAGTGGTGGACGTCTTTTCAAAAAGAGTTATAGTCTTTTTCAGGTTTGTTTTCTTTTATCTGGTTTGAAGCACTTAATGCAGATATCAACTGTCTGTCATTAAATGAGGGTTCGCATATCAAGAGCTTTTGAAACTTAGTTAATTTTTTTTAGTAAATGTTCTGACAGTGGGCCAGGTACTCATGTTAAGCTAAGGGTAAAATAAATGCAAATTGTATGGTTACAGCTCAGGAAACAATTTCACTAATATATATTGGTCTTTGCAATACTGTTTCCATTGGCTTCACAGTGGGTAGAGCAAAGTACTGCAACATGTCACGGTCTATTAACCATATGTCATACAGAGTTTACTGAAAGCTAAACTAATAATATTGGCTACTTACTGAGTAAGTAAGATCAGGAGGCAAAATGCTGATGTAATAACATGTTTTAAAAAGGTGTTTGAAAGTATAGGAAAGTATTTTATAGGAACAAAGCACTGCTAGAAATGAAACTGAAAGTCATTATGAAAGTAATGTTTGAAGTAAAGTTTCATTTTTTGCTATCTTCAGTTATCATAAGTAAATATTTAAGATTTCACTAAATATAACTAAATTATATATTTCTTATCTTAGTAAAAACTAACTTTTTAGGATTTCAGTAAGTGTACTGTAGCTAAACTATAGTTTCAGTATTTACAAGAAAAGGTTAGGTTCAGATCCACAAAATTCATGTGGATTTGGATTTCTGGAGAACCAAACCACACATATCTAAAATAAACATAACCCTTAACCCTTTACTTTTAAATAAACATTTATTCATGCGTATTCCCTTAATCTGCCTCTTCAGGCACAGGTGTTGCAAGTTCAGGTTACTTTCAAATTTAAAGTCACTTAAGACTCTTATCCACTTACTGGTCATCTCCAGGCTGGACTACTGTAATCTTCTCCTGACTGGCATTCCTGACAAACACCTCTCTCCACTCCAATCTATCCTCAATGCTGCTGCCCGGCTCATTTTCCTCACCAAACACACTACGTCTACCTCTCCTCTCCTACTAGACCTTCACTGGCCCCCCCCTTCCTTTCAGAATCCATTTCAAGCTTCTCACACTCGCTTACAAAGCCCACACCCACTCCTCTCCCACCTACATCTCTGACCTTATCTCCCTTTACACTCCCACCCGTCCTCTTCGCTCTGCTAATGCACGACGACAGTCCTGCCTACGGAAAACTTCCTCCCACTCCTACCTCCAAGATTTTTCACGTGCTACACCACTTCTCCGGAATTCCCTAACTCTCCCCCTCAGACACTCCACCTCTCTACAAAACTTCAAACGGGCTCTCAAGACCCACTTCTTCACCAAACCCAGCCAAATCTCATCCTAAGCCTCTGTTCCACATTCTCTATGTACCCCATCTGTGTCACCCCTGTCTGTCTACCCCTCCCCTTTAGATTGTAAGCTCTCACGAGCAGGGCCCTCTTCCCTCATGTGCTTATCCTTTGTCTTACTTTAATAATCTTCAACTGTACCACATCCAGCAGTCTTCTGCCACCTGATACTTATTCCAGTGTCATCTGCTGATGTAACTATGTTTATTTACCCTGTACTTGTCCTATACTGTCATCAACTGTAAGGTGCTGTTTTCCTGTTTGATTATTTTTGTACTCTGTAATTGGGCGCTGCGGAACCCTTGTGGCACCATATAAATAAAGGATAATAATAATAATAATAATAATAATAATAATAATAATAACATTGCACTCTCCCTGTCAGTACTCCAACAACATGGTTGGATAATGAATTTTCTGAAGTCACAATTGGAACCAATGACAAGATTGTCCTTTCTGGGGATGATACTGGACACAGAAGTACAGAGAGTATTTCTTCCAATAGAAAAGGCTCTGGAAATCCAGAGAATGGTCAAACAGATTTTGAAACCATATAGATTGGTAAATGCTCAATTAGCTTAGTGATATCATTCAGGTGCTCGAAAGGAAGGGGTATTTCTGAGCAAGAAAAAAGGAATTGGATTCCCCAGCACCCTGGATGATAACAGTAACCAGATATAAATCCCACATGATAATAGAATTCAGAGATCTTTGTTACACATATTTGCGCAAATGTGTGGTTAAGCCCCAAAGCCGCATCAAGGCCTCTCTGTATATTTGGGGTCCCTAGCGCTATATCTAGGTGCAGGGTGTGGCACCCCAAAACACCAGAATGAGCCAGAAAGCCCAGCGTGGCATACCAGTGTAAAAAACTATAGTGTTAATAAATTAGTATTTAGGAAGCCGAAGCTATAGAGAGGGTGATACAAACATGAAATGTAATTAAAATAGAGAAATAGTGTTAGAAAATTAATAAGTGAAAAGTGTTAATAGAATGTAAAGGTATGCCACACTAAAGCCATCCAGCTCAGCCAGTCCAGAGGCACCACACCTCACACCTCAATTACCCCATTCTGGGTCTAATATTAACCAGCAAGGAGCCACATGATAATGGCTCCTTACTAAAATATGTCTAAGCTAAGAGCTACCTACCTTGGAGCAACCCCATAATGCTCCATGTGGCATGTCAGGGCCTGCACCTCCTCCTAATGCAGGACCTCTCTGCCTCTCACAACAGACCTATAGATTGGTAAATGCTCAATTAGCTTAGTGATATCATTCAGGTGCTCGAAAGGAAGGGGTATTTCTGAGCAAGAAAAAAGGAATTGGATTCCCCAGCACCCTGGATGATAACAGTAACCAGATATAAATCAAATATGTGTAACAAAGATCTCTGAATTCTATTATCATGTGGGATTTATATCTGGTTACTGTTATCATCCAGGGTGCTGGGGAATCCAATTCCATTTTTCTTGCTCAGAAATACCCCTTCCTTTCGAGCACCTGAATGATATCACTAAGCTAATTGAGCATTTACCAATCTATATGTCTGTTGTGAGAGGCAGAGAGGTCCTGCATTAGGAGGAGGTGCAGGCCCTTACATGCCACATGGAGCATTATGGGGTTGCTCCAAGGTAGGTAGCTCTTAGCTTAGACATATTTTAGTAAGGAGCCATTATCATGTGGCTCCTTGCTGGTTAATATTAGACCCAGAATGGGGTAATTGAGGTGTGAGGTGTGGTGCCTCTGGACTGGCTGAGCTGGATGGCTTTAGTGTGGCATACCTTTACATTCTATTAACACTTTTCACTCATTAATTTTCTAACACTGTTTCTCTATTTTAATTACATTTCATGTTTGTATCACCCTCTCTATAGCTTCGGCTTCCTAAATACTAATTTATTAACACTATAGTTTTTTACACTGGTATGCCACGCTGGGCTTTCTGGCTCATTCTGGTGTTTTGGGGTGCCACACCCTGCACCTAGATATAGCGCTAGGGACCCCAAATATACAGAGAGGCCTTGATGCGGCTTTGGGGCTTAACCACACATTTGCGCAAATATGTGTAACAAAGATCTCTGAATTCTATTATCATGTGGGATTTATATCTGGTTACTGTTATCATCCAGGGTGCTGGGGAATCCAATTCCTTTTTTCTTGCTCAGAAATACCCCTTCCTTTCGAGCACCTGAATGATATCACTAAGCTAATTGAGCATTTACCAATCTATATGTCTGTTGTGAGAGGCAGAGAGGTCCTGCATTAGGAGGAGGTGCAGGCCCTGACATGCCACATGGAGCATTATGGGGTTGCTCCAAGGTAGGTAGCTCTTAGCTTAGACATATTTTAGTAAGGAGCCATTATCATGTGGCTCCTTGCTGGTTAATATTAGACCCAGAATGGGGTAATTGAGGTGTGAGGTGTGGTGCCTCTGGACTGGCTGAGCTGGATGGCTTTAGTGTGGCATACCTTTACATTATATTAACACTTTTCACTTATTAATTTTCTAACACTATTTCTCTATTTTAATTACATTTCATGTTTGTATCACCCTCTCTATAGCTTCGGCTTCCTAAATACTAATTTATTAACACTATAGTTTTTTACACTGGTATGCCACGCTGGGCTTTCTGGCTCATTCTGGTGTTTTGGGGTGCCACACCCTGCACCTAGATATAGCGCTAGGGACCCCAAATATACAGAGAGGCCTTGATGCGGCTTTGGGGCTTAACCACACATTTGCGCAAATATGTGTAACAAAGATCTCTGAATTCTATTATCATGTGGGATTTATATCTGGTTACTGTTATCATCCATGCTGGGGAATCCAATTCCTTTTTTCTTGCTCAGATTTTGAAACCAACAAGAGTGTCAATACATCAATGCATTCGGTTGTTGGGGAAATGGTGGCGGCCTACGAGGCCATACAGTTTGGCCGATTCCATATCAGAGTATTCCAGTGGGACCTGTTGGACAAGTGGTCCTTATTTCACCTACACCAGAAGATAATCCTGTCCTCCAAAGCCAGGATTTCGCTCCTGTGGTGGCTACACAGTTCTCACCTACTAGAGGGACGCAGGTTCAAGATTCAGGACTGGGTCCTGGTAACCACGGATGCAAGTCTCCGAGGCTGGGGAGCAGTCACACAGGGGGAAAGCTTCCAAGGAAAATGGTCAAGTCAGGAAACCTGCCTTCACATAAACATTCTGGAATTGAGAGCCATTTACAATGGCCTTCTACAAGCGGTACATCTTCTTCAAGATCAACCCGTGCAGATCCAGTCGGACAATGTAACAGCAGTCACGTACATAAACCGTCAAGGTGAAACGAAAAGCAGAGCGGCAATGGCAGAGGTGACAAAGATCATCCTCTGGGCAGAAAGGCATGCAAGAGCTCTGTCAGCAATTTTCATTCTGGGAGTGGACAACTGGGAAGCAGACTTCCTAAGCAGACACGATCTCCATCCAGGAGAATGGGGCCTCGACCAAGAAGTCTTCACAGAGGTGTCAAGTCTTTGGGGAGTTCCTCAAGTAGACATGATGACATCTCGTCTCAACAAGAAGCTTCAGAGATATTGTTCCAGGTCGAGATACCCTCAAGCAATAGCAGTGGATGCACTGGTGACCCAGTGGGTGTTTTGGGCAGTATATGTCTTCCCTCCACTTCCACTGATACCGAAAGTTCTAAAAATCATAAGAAGAACAAGGGTTCAAACAATCCTCATTGCCCCAGACTGGCCAAGGAGGGCTTGGTATCCAGATCTTCAGGAGTTGCTTATAGAAGATCCTCTGCCTCTTCCTCCTCGTGAGGACCTGCTGCAGCAGGGGCCATGTGTGTATCAAGACTTACCGTGGCTACGTTTGACGGCATGGCTGTTGAGCGCCGGATCCTAGCCCGAAAGGGTATTCCCAAAGAAGTCATCCCCACTCTTATTCAGGCCAGGAAAGTAGTAACGTCTAAACATTACCACCGTATTTGGAGAAAATATGTGTCTTGGTGTGAATCCCAGAAGGCTCCTACGGAGGAGTTTCAGTTGGGACGTTTTCTCCATTTTCTGCAGGCTGGTGTGGATGCGGGCCTAAGATTGGATTCAATCAAGGTCCAGATTTCGGCCTTGTCAGTTTTCTTTCAAACACAATTGGCCGCCCTTCCAGAAGTTCAGACCTTCGTGAAAGGGGTGCTGCACATCCAGCCTCCATTTGTGCCTCCAGTGGCACCATGGGACCTTAATGTGGTGTTGCAGTTTCTTCAATCGGACTGGTTTCAACATCTACAGGAGATAAAATTGAAGTTTTTCACTTGGAAAGTGGTGATGCGTTTGGCCTTGGCATCCGCAAGGCGGGTGTCTGAGTTGGGGGCCTTGTCTCACAAGAGCCCTTACCTGATCTTCCATGAAGATAGGGCAGAGTTGAGAACTCGCCAACAATTTCTTCCAAAGGTGGTTTCGTCTTTCCATATGAACCATACTATTGTGGTGCCAGGCGCTACTGACACTTTCACTGAGTCAAAGTCTCTTGATGTGGTCAGAGCTTTGAAAATTTATGTCGCAAGAACAGCTCGGATAAGGAAAACAAAGGCTCTGTTTGTCCTGTATGCTCCCAACAAGATTGGGTGTCCTGCTTCTAAGCAGACTATTGCGCGCTGGATTAGAGAGAAGATTCAGCATGCTCATTCCACGGCAGGATTACCGATACCGAAGTCGGTAAATGCCCATTCTACTAGAAAGGTGGGCTCATCCTGGGCGGCTGCCCGGGGGGTCTCGACAACTTTGCCGAGCAGCTACTTGGTCAGGGTCAAACACGTTTGCACATTTCTACAAGCTTGACACCTTGGCCGATGAGGACCTCAAGTTTGGTCAATCGGTGCTGCAGGGTCATCCGCACTCTCCCGCCTGTACTGGAGCTTTGGTATAACCCCATGGTATTGAAGTGGACCCCAGCATCCTCTAGGACGTATGAGAAAACAGGATTTTAATACCTACCGGTAAATCCTTTTCTCCTAGTCCGTAGAGGATGCTGGGCACCCGACCCAGTGCGTACTTTACCTGCAGTAGTTACTTTGTTGTAGTTACACAAGTGTTGTGTTACAATTATTTTCAGAATGTTGCAACAAATGGTTCATGCCTGTTGGCGTGTATTATGTTGAATGCCATGTTGTGCGGCATGGTTGAGGTGTGAGCTGATATGAATCTCACCGTTTAATTAACAGTAAATCCTTTCCTCGAAATGTCCGTCTCCCTAGGCACAGTTCCTATACTGAGGTCTGGAGGAGGGGCATAGAGGGAAGAGCCAGTTCACACCCTTGAAAAGTCGTAAAGTGCCCATGGCTCCTGCGGAACCATCTATACCCCATGGTAGTGAAGTGGACCCCAGCATCCTCTTCGGACTAGGAGAAAAGGATTTACCAGTAGGTATTAAAAGCCTGTTTTTCATACATTTGAATTCCCCCAATGTCTTATGCACCTCTACCTATGTAAGTGTATAGATGTGGCATCAAGAACCTTGCAAACATAAGCATAAACACCTCCCAAACAGTAAGCAACTCTATTCTGATGCCCATCAATCTGCATCTGGAATAGCCTACATTATTTCTCAAATCCTGTGATATAGAACAGTATTATTGCAGATCAAACAAGATTATTATTATTATTATTATTATTATTACAAGTTATTTATATAGTGCACACATATTCCGCAGCGCTTTACAGAGATTATTTGCCTTTTCAGTCCCTGTCCCAGTGGAGCTTACAATCTATGTACCCACACGTACACGCACACAAATACACACTAGGGTAGTGGTTCTCAAACTGTGTGCTGTGGTACCATGGGTTGCCACGAGACACTTGCAGGGGTGCCTTTGATTGGTGGTCCATGAACAATTCAAATTATTTGTGGTCAATTTAATAGGCAAAACCAGTGCAGGTGGTTGTCAGTCATAAAATATGTGGACAAACAGAAGCAGATCCTGTCGCAAGCCACATAATTGAAACTAAGGATAACATATAAATACAATTTCATTAACTTAATATTTATTTCAACATTTCTCAATAAGAAACTTTTGGTCTAGGGGTGCCAGGAAAACAATTCTGATGCTCTAGGGTGCCGTGATTCAAAAAAGTTTGGGCACTAGGGTTAATTTCTTTTTGTCGGGAGCCAATTAACCTACCAGTATATTTTGGGATTTTGGGAAGAAACCAGAGTACCTGGAGGAAAACCCACGCAAGTACGGGGAGAATATACAAACTCCACACAGTTAAGGCTGTAGTGGGAATCGAACCCACAACCTCATTGCTGTGAGGCAGTAATGCTAACCAATACACCTTCCGTACTGCTCAGGAAATACAGTATATTTAATATGGGAAACATAATGGATCAAAGCAATACTTTGCATAATATATTTATTCTAACCTCTGTGTAAATTTGAAAATAACCCAATAACACATGTTAATGACATAAGCATAAGGAAGCTTGGGGATGTAGTCAACTTGTCGACATTCAGTATGCTAATATTCAAAATGTTGACACTATAATGCCAACCAGGGGCGATTTAAGAGAGGAGAGAGCCCGCATGCAGCCTCCGTTGCGGGCCCCCTTCTCTCCAGCAGCAAGTAGATTCTGGCATTATGCCAGAGTCTACTGCGCATGCACAGGTCTGAGGGAACATGGCATCAATGCCTTCTTCCTAGGAACATCTCTAGCACACATGCGCAAATCACCAGAAAATGGCTGCGGTTGCCATTTTCCAGTGATTTACATCTGCTATGCCAGCAGCCATCCAGGGACTCCGGAGGGGTAAGTATAATATATGGGTGCAGGGTGTACAGTGTGGGCCCCCTTGGACCTAGGGGCCCCTGTGCACCACACTCCTTGCACTCATTATAGAAATGCCTGTGATGCCAACATGGTCATTCAGGATATTCACATGTTCATATTGTACACTGAAAAAATATGATGACATTGTCAAAATATAGACATTATGAAAATATCAACACAAGAAATTAGGGTTAGGGTTATATTCAAAGAAAAAATAAGTCACAGGTTTCACTACGCATATAATAAAACAAAAACTGAGGAGCAGATTCCCTCAGTAAGAACATTTTCTTACTTCCTTCAAAATAGGTTAAAGCCAAAAATGCATGGGGTGTGCAATCTCACATAACAGGTCTCTATTAAAAATTAAGTGTCAATAGTTATTATTCTAAACTAAAAAACACAACAATACATTCTGCACATCTATTGATAGCAGCAGTACAATAAGTCAGATATAATAACAGTATATGTATATCTACTGTATAAAAAATATAATACAATATTCTGTATGACAGCTACGGTGTTGAGGTGTCTAGAACCAGATATTTTGGTTAGTAAATATAATATGGGCATCCCAACAACAATAATTGAAAAAAGAGCATCATTGTAGTTTCAAGGATGGATAAAGTCTTGTTATAACTACTGTAGCACACAAAAAGTAGTGATTTCATTTAATATACCCTATAATAAACCATACGCATAACCCAGTTTTATAATTTTATTAAAACCAATCATATAAAAACTAGTGATGTGCACCGGACATTTTTCGGGTTTTGTGTTTTGGTTTTGGATTCGGTTCCGCGGCCGTGTTTTGGATTCGGACGCGTTTTGGCAAAACCTCCCTGAAAACTTTTTGTCGGATTCGGGTGTGTTTTGGATTCGGGTGTTTTTTACAAAAAACCCTCAAAAACAGCTTAAATCATAGAATTTGGGGGTCATTTTGATCCCATAGTATAATTAACCTCAATAACCATAATTTCCACTCATTTTAAGTCTATTCTGAACACCTCACACCTCACAATATTATTTTTAGTCCAAAAATTAGCACCGAGTTCGCTGGATGGCTAAGCTAAGCGACACAAGTGGCCGACACAAACACCTGGCCCATCTAGGAGTGGCACTGCAGTGTCAGGCAGGATGGCACTTCAAAAAAATTGTCCCCAAACAGCACATGATGCAAAGAAAAAAAGAGGTGCACCAAGGTCGCTGTGTGACTAAGCTAAGCGACACAAGTGGCCGACACAAACACCTGGCCCATCTAGGAGTGGCACTGCAGTGTCAGACAGGATGGCACTTCAAAAAAATAGTCCCCAAACAGCACATGATGCAAAGAAAAAAAGAGGCGCACCAAGTTCGCTGTGTGACTAAGCTAAGCAACACAAGTGGCCGACACAAACACCTGGCCCATCTAGGAGTGGCACTGCAGTGTCAGGCAGGATGGCACTTCAAAAAAATTGTCCCCAAACAGCACATGATGCAAAGAAAAATGAAAGAAAAAAGAGGTGCAAGATGGATTTGTCCTTGGGCCCTCCCACCCACCCTTATGTTGTATAAACAGGACATGCACACTTTAACGAACCCATCATTTCAGCGACAGGGTCTGCCACATGACTGTGACTGAAATGACTGGTTGGTTTGGGCCCCCACCAAAAAAGAAGCAATCAATCTCTCCTTGCACAAACTGGCTCTACAGAGACAAGATGTCCACCTCATCATCATCCTCCGATTCCTCACCCCTTTCACTGTGTACATCCCCGTCCTCACAGATTATTAATTCGTCCCCACTGGAATACACTATCTCAGGTCCCTGTGTACTTTCTGGAGGCAATTGCTGGTGAATGTCTCCACGGAGGAATTGATTATAATTCATTTTGATGAACATCATCTTCTCCACATTTTCTGGAAGTAACCTCGTACGCCGATTGCTGACAAGGTGAGCGGCTGCACTAAACACTCTTTCGGAGTACACACTGGAGGGAGGGCAACTTAGGTAGAATAAACCAGTTTGTGCAAGGGCCTCCAAATTGCCTCTTTTTCCTGCCAGTATACGTACGGACTGTCTGACGTGCCTACTTGGATGCGGTCACTCATATAATCCTCCACCATTCTTTCAATGGTGACAGAATCATATGAAGTGACAGTAGACGACATGTCAGTAATCGTTGGCAGGTCCTTCAGTCCGGACCAGATGTCAGCACTCGCTCCAGACTGCCCTGCATCACCGCCAGCGGGTGGGCTCGGAATTCTTAGCCTTTTCCTCGCACCCCCAGTTGCGGGAGAATGTGAAGGAGGAGATGTTGACGGGTCACGTTCCGCTTGACTTGACAATTTTCTCACCAGCAGGTCTTTGAACCTCTGCAGACTTGTGTCTGCCGGAAAGAGAGATACAACGTAGGTTTTAAATCTAGGATCGAGCACGGTGGCCAAAATGTAGTGCTCTGATTTCAACAGATTGACCACCCGTGAATCCTGGTAAAGCGAATTAAGGGCTCCATCCACAAGTCCCACATGCCTAGCGGAATCGCTCTGTTTTAGCTCCTCCTTCAATGTCTCCAGCTTCTTCTGCAAAAGCCTGATGAGGGGAATGACCTGACTCAGGCTGGCAGTGTCTGAACTGATTTCACGTGTGGCAAGTTCAAAGAGTTGCAGAACCGTGCACAACGTTGAAATCATTCTCCACTGCGCTTGAGTCAGGTGCATTCCCCCTCCTTTGCCTATATCGTGGGCAGATGTATAGGCTTGAATGGCCTTTTGCTGCTCCTCCATCCTCTGAAGCATATAGAGGGTTGAATTCCACCTCGTTACCACCTCTTGCTTCAGATGATGGCAGGACAGGTTCAGGACTGTTTGCTGGTGCTCCAGTCTTCGGCAAGCGGTGGCTGAATGCCGAAAGTGGCCCGCAATTCTTTGTGCCACCGACAGCATCTCTTGCACGCCCCTGTCGTTTTTTAAATAATTCTGCACCACCAAATTCAATGTATGTGCAAAACATGGGACGTGCTGGAATTTGCCCAGATGTAATGCACGCACTATATTGGTGGCGTTGTCCGATGTCACAAATCCCCAGGAGAGTCCAATTGGGGTAAGCCATTCTGCGATGATGTTCCTCAGTATCTGTAAGAGGTTGTCAGCGGTGTGCCTCTTATGGAAAGCGGTGATACAAAGCGTAGCCTGCCTAGGAACGAGTTGGCGTTTGCGAGATGCTGCTACTGGTGCCGCCGCTGCTGTTCTTGCGGCCGGAGTCCATACATCTAACCAGTGGGCTGTCACAGTCATATAGTCCTGAGCCTTCCTTGCTCCACTTGTCCACATGTCCGTGGTTAAGTGGACATTGGGTACAACTGCATTTTTTAGGACACTGGTGACTCTTTTTCTGAGGTCTGTGTACATTTTCGGTATCGCCTGCCTAGAGAAATGGAACCTAGATGGTATTTGGTACCGGGGACACAGTACCTCAATCAAGTCTCTAGTTGCCTGTGAATTAACGGTGGATACCGGAACCACGTTTCTCACCACCCAGGCTGACAAGACCTGAGTTATCCGCTTTGCAGCAGGATGACTGCTGTGATATTTCATCTTCCTCGCAAAGGACTGTTGGACAGTCAATTGCTTACTGGAAGTAGTACAAGTGGTCTTCCGACTTCCCCTCTGGGATGCCAATCGACTCCCAGCAGCAACAACAGCAGCAGCGCCAGCAGCAGTAGGCGTTACACTCAAGGATGCATCGGAGGAATCCCAGGCAGGAGAGGACTCGTCAGACATGCCAGTGACATGGCCTGCAGGACTATTGGCTTTCCTGTGTAAGGTGGAAATTGACACTGAGGGAGTTGGTGGTGTGGTTTGCAGGAGCTTGGTTACAAGAGGAAGGGATTTAGTGGTCAGTGGACTGCTTCCGCTGTCATCCAAAGTTTTTGAACTTGTTACTGACTTCTGATGAATGCGGACCAGGTGACGTATAAGGGAGGATGTTCCTAGGTGGTTAACGTCCTTACCCCTACTTATTACAGCTTGACAAAGGCAACACACGGCTTGACACCTGTTGTCCGCATTTGTGTTGAAATAATTCCACACCGAAGAGGTGATTTTTTTTTGTATTTTGACCAGGCATGTCAATGGCCATATTCGTCCCACGGACAACAGGTGTCTCCCCGGGTGCCTGACTTAAACAAACCCACCTCACTATCAGAATCCTCCTTGTCAATTTCCTCCCCAGCGCCAGCAACACCCATATCCTCATCCTGGTGTACTTCAACAGTGACATCTTCAATTTGACTATCAGGAACTGGACTGCGGGTGCTCCTTCCAGCACTTGCAGGGGGCGTGCAAATGGTGGAAGGTGCAAGCTCTTCCCGTCCAGTGTTGGGAAGGTCAGGCATCGCAACCGACACAATTGGACTCTCCTTGGGGATTTGTGATTTAGAAGAACACACAGTTCTTTGCTGTGCTTTTGCCAGCTTAAGTCTTTTCATTTTTCTAGCAAGAGGATGAGTGCTTCCATCCTCATGTGAATCTGAACCACTAGCCATGAACATAGGCCAGGGCCTCAGCCGTTCCTTGCCACTCCGTGTCGTAAATGGCATATTGGCAAGTTTACGCTTCTCATCAGACGCTTTCAATTTTGATTTTTGGGTCATTTTACTGAACTTTTGTTTTTTGGATTTTACATGCTCTCTACTATGACATTGGGCATCGGCCTTGGCAGACGACGTTGATGGAATTTCATCGTCTCGGCCATGACTAGTGGCAGCAGCTTCAGCACGAGGTGGAAGTGGATCTTGATCTTTCCCTATTTTAACCTCCACATTTTTGTTCTCCATTTTTTAATGTGTGGAATTATATGCCAGTATCAATAGCAATAGCCTACTACTATATATACTGCGCACAACTTAAATGCACCACAGGTATGGATGGATAGTATACTTGACGACACAGAGGTAGGTAGAGCAGTGGCCTTCCGTACCGTACTGCTATATATACTGGTGGTCACTGTAAGCAAACTGCAAAACTAAAATGCACCACAGGTATAGAATCTACATGGATAGTATACTTGACGACACAGAGGTAGGTAGAGCAGTGGCCTTCCGTACCGTACTGCTATATATACTGGTGGTCACTGTCAGCAAAACTCTGCACTGTACTCCTCCTATATAATACAGCTGCTCCCCAGTCCCCACAATTAAGCAGTGTGAGCACAGATATATGCAGCACACTGAGCACAGATATGGAGTGTTTTTCAGACAGACAACGTATACTGGTGGTCACTGTCAGCAAAACTCTGCACTGTACTCCTCCTATATAATATACTGGTGGTCCCCAGTCCCCACAATAAAGCAGTGTGAGCACAGATATATGCAGCACACTGAGCACAGATATGGAGTGTTTTTCAGACAGACAACGTATACTGGTGGTCACTGTCAGCAAAACTCTGCTCTGTACTCCTCCTATATAATACAGCTGCTCCCCAGTCCCCAGAATTAAGCAATAAGCACAAATATTTTTGCATCAAGAATTCAAGATTAATAAATGGAGAGGACGCCAGCCACGTCCTCTCCCTAACATTTCCAATGCACGAGTGAAAATGGCGGCGACGTGCTGCTGCTTATATAGAATCCGAATCTCGCGAGAATCCGACAGCGGGATGATGACGTTCGGGCGCGCTCGGGTTAACCGAGCCATACGAGAGAATCCGAGTATGCCTCGGACCCATGTAAAATGGGTGAAGTTCGGGGGGGTTCGGTTTCCGAGGAACCGAACCCGCTCATCACTAATTAAAACAGACATTACAATACAGTACACAGTATTTAGGATTAAATTGGCAGGGAGGTATAGCGAGGTAAAAAAACCTTGCTTACCTCGCACCCAATTTTGGATTACCGCAGGTTTCCATGCTCCCAATACCCGTGATATACAAAAAACCTAGGTTACAGGGATTTCAGCATAAAAAATGCCATTGCGCTTAAAAAATAAACAAAAATTTTTACCTGTCCAGAGGTCTCCGGTAGTCTCCATGGCTCCTGTTTTCTCCCCTTCATCTTCTGACTGGGGAGGAGGCTGCTGGGAGGCACAAGGATTGCTGGGAAGGTGCAAGGGCGGCTGGGAGGTGTAGTTATCCCAGTGACAGGCTCCAAGGGGGGGTCATACACTCACACAAGGGGGTCACATACACTGGGCTCACTCACACACACATGTACACACACATACATACACACTAACACACACCCATAGACATTAGACACACCTCACATACTCACCCTGCTGCAGAGGACCTGGCTTCCGACGCTGGATACAGAAGACCGCACTTCGGAAGGTGAATAATAACTGACTAATTAAGCTAATTGGAAACTTTCTATTGCTTAAGTGGTCCTCAGGGGGATGCCACTGGGGTGCCAGAGGAAGTTCTGGTGATTTTTCCTAAAATTAATGATTTTAGGTAAAATCAGACTTGCTCTGGAAGTCATGAAAAAAGATGAAATCACTGTGTCCCATTTTCTGGCACACAATTCTATACCAAAACCCTGCGGCTGCGGGGAAAAAACCTTGAGCACTTTTCTTTCTGCCAGGGTGAGGTTTAATCTTCTGTGCTTTTTGCTTTTTCTGATTTTCTCAGTTATCTTCAACCATTTCCTGAGACATATTGATGAAGGCTCCTTTCATGTGAAGAGGATAGCATTTAGATTTATTCTTTAGTCCTGTATGTTGGAATTCCAACTGTGCCTGTGTTTCTTCTTCATCGTTCTTCTTGTTACAAACTTTTTTAAGGTTAACTTTCTGAAAAACTTGTTCAGATTGATATATGCCCCAAACTTATTTATTTCCTTATCTGGCACAAATATTAGCGCCTTGTTCAGTAACTTTATTTCATTTTCAGTGAGGGCATGCTTGCTTAAATTAAATATACACACTGGTTTTGCTATTTCCTTGTCTGTGGTCTTGTTCCTTGTCTTGTTTCTTTTCCTCATCTCCCTCTCGTCTAAGTCCCTTGTTCTTTTTATACTGGATTGGACATTTCTGTGTGGTATTCTGTTTTTTCCTGATGGTTGGGATAGCTGCTGTGCCAAATCTAAAAAATCATTCATGCAGTCATCTGTATCTTGCTCATTATAATCAAAGGCACGTTGTTTTATATTTTCAATATTGGACATGAGCCTTCTTAGGATGTTTCCTATTTTGGAGGCATCTTAGTTTATACCTTCCCTATAGCTTTTTCTAATAAGTTCAAAATTACTGTGGTTCTTGTTATAACTTTCTGGAGAACGAATTGACAGAATAGGAGAGGAGTGGGTTAAACCTCAGCTAGTCTGGGGGCAAGACGGTAAGGCATTTATGGTTAGCCAATAGGAATGAATGTTGGGGGTTGGTGGAATGGGTTCTTAAGCCTGGGAAAGGGGCTGGGTCAGCCTCTTCTGCTTTTGTCGTCCCACCCTCCCTCCCTACTGGTGGTGTTTGTTTTATGCTGTTGCGTTGGCTATTTTCGTGATGTGGGTTGTCACGGTTTGGTTGTGGCGGGAAAGAACGGCAAGTTAACATTTGTTGTATTAAAGAGTGGATTGGAGGTCGTTTGGTGTTTGATTTTTAGGTGCGCTCTCCTTTGCTGACTGGTTTTACATCTGCTGGACCGCCTTCTCGGGTGGCAGCCTCATCACCTTCACGGGTGGGTAGTCAGGATGGAGGTTGAGCGGATACCTATTGTTTGTTGGAAGGTTTACGTCAGTTTTTTATGAGATAGTTTGTTTATGGGATAGGGTTGTTTAGCAGTTCTTTCTGGCCACCATACTTTAGTTTAATTATTCACAGTTAATGGTTCACTTAAATAAATTGCTAACATTTTCTGCCAAATTCAAGTCTCTATGTCTTTATTTATTATAATTAAGTGTTAAGATGTTATGGTTTATGTTACGGACAATCCTCAGACTATATGAGGTTTACTATTTTGATTTTCTCTTCTTTTTCTGAAATCATTGTTGTATCTGTTCCTAAAGGTGTTCTCATTGGAACTAAGTCATCTGTGTTCAAATTCCATTCTGTTGTAATAATTTATTTCTATCCTGGAAGGCCAGACTTGATTTATACGCTCAATATTTACTGATATTTCGTTCTCCTCCTCTGTTTCTCCATTGTTTTTTTCCTTGTCTGCAAAATGTCTGTTCCATCTTCCCCTCATAGTTGCAGGTTCCTGTTCTGGCCAGTCCTTCTCTTGATTTCACTTATAGGCATTCCTGGACTTCCAAACAGTACGGGGATCTCCTCTCGCTTCTATGTTTTTATTCCATTTGTTTTCATTATAATTGCAGCTCTTAGGATGTGAAATGTGGAGAGAACTTTTGGTTTTCTCCCCCCTTGAAATCTAGTTTCTATAGTCTCCTTTATAATCCTTGATATCTCTTCTAAATGTATTTGCTTAGTTGTAATTATGTCTACTTCCAACTTTTGTATTTTGTTGATAGTAAGTTCCTTTAGATTTTTACAATCTTCCAGATGTATGATAGGTTTGAACTTTTTGGTGATATTTTGTATGTTCCTTTCAATGGTTTTAGAAGTTCTTCTTCCATCTTCAACAATAATTCTCATTAGGCCAAGTGAACAATTGTCTAGAATATTGTTCCATTTTCTTTCAAAATTCATTTCCTCTGTTAAAACGGTAGGACTTTTCTTGATTCTAAGGCCTCTGAGATCCATTTTCTTCTCCAGATATCTATCTAGAGTTTTAGCATCCCAACAATTTCTTACTTACATTTCGAAGAGCTTTTTGTATTTTAAGAAGAGGTCACAAAATGTGTTTTACTGTTACACCAGGTGCCCCTATTGGCAGTCCTAAGTTGCATACCTCATTTTGAGGCTCTGTTTTAGTGATTTTTTTGCATAGGTTCTTCCTCTCCTGTCATGTACATCTGCTGAACTGCTGGTATCGCTGTGGCGCTTGTGTTGCTGGTTCCTTCTCTCTCCAGTGGATTAATGCCTAGTCATTAGTCTGGTTCAGTCCAGTCCTTTTCCTGTCCTTTTTGTCTAATTAAGGATAGGGGGGCCCTATCAGAATTGAAGTGGGAAGCAGATAAACTGCACCTATTAGAGAGAAGTGCAACTACAGTATAACACACTCTCTGTCCTGTGACGTCTTAATGCACAAATACAGTAATAAAGACTTGAAGTAGATCATAAGTGTTGGAAAATAAAGTAACATTGATTTAAAAAAATGTTCTATAAAATATATACTTGCTATATTACTAAACAACAGATTATACCTTTTGTGGACTGAATTTACAGTATATGGTTGACACAATATATTTTTTCAATTAAACAAGTGGATATATTTTAAAGTATTATCAGATGAGAAATGTTAGTTGCAGAGGTAGCAGTTATCCCTAGTTATTGACTTGCCTCTCCTGGGAAGCAATTAGATACAGTAATTAGCAGGTAATGAAGATGAACCATAGCTAACAGATATGACAGTCAAGTACAGTACAGTTATTGAAAAGGAATGTGTTAATTTTATACAAGGTGCAAAGCAATTGCTACAATTTGTGAGTAATAAAAGACCTTTGCATGCATTTACTTAAATATTATAAAATAGACTATGAAAAACTGATCTTATTGATTTAGTACAATACATTTCTGCAGATCATAGGTATTTACTTCACCATACACAATGTATATTACACAAATTAGAATACACTTATGAATCATATACTCTATATGACAGTTTATAACATCGTGTTACATCAGTTTAAAATAAAATATGAAGTTGCCAATTTGGTTAAAATCTTCAACATACTAATAAAATGTGCCAAAAACTAACTTCATCTTGTTTTTTTTTTTTTTACATATGTAGGCAGTGCCGTTTCTTGCGGCGGGCGAGCCGTGCAACCGCACGGGGCGTCCGCCGCGGCACTTCTTCAGCACTTTGAATCCCCCCTCCCCTCTCCTCCCGAGTGCCCAGCTCGGGGGGCGGGGTTTCACGGAATGACGCGTTTGCGTCGTGACGTCACGACGCAATCGCGTCATTCCGCGAAACCCCACTCCCCGAGCTGGGCACTCAGGAGGAGGGAGAAGGGGGAGCCAAGCCGGCCGGCGCCGCGCAGACAAGGGAGAGGCGGCTGAAGAGCGGGAAGAACCACTTCAAATGTAAGTCAGCCCCTCTCCCTCTCTCTCCCTCCCTCCCTCCCCCCCCACCTGCCGTACTGTGTAAAATGGGGACACCTGTCTGCCGTAATATGTAAAATGGGGACTCTTGCCTGCCGGAACGTGTAAAATGGGGGCGTAGTCTGACGGAATGTGTAAAATGGGGACTCTTGCCTGCCTTAATGTGTAAAATGGGGACACCTGTCTGCCGGAATGTGTAAAATGGGGATACTTGCCTGCCGTGATATGTAAAATGGGGTCTCTTGCCTGCCTGAATGTGTAAAATGGGGACGCAGTCTGCCGTAATGTGTAAAATGGGGACTCTTGCCTTGCGTATTGTGTAAAATGGGGACACTTGTCTCCCGCAATGTGTAAAATGGGGACTCTTGCCTGCCGTAATGTGTAAAATGGGGACACTTGCCTGCCGCAATGTGTAAAATGGGGACACTTGCCTGCCGTACTGTGTAAAATGGGGGCACGTGCCTGCCGCAATGTGTAAAATGGGGACACTTTCCTGCCGCAAATATGTAAAATGGGGACTCTTGCCTGCCGCAATGTGTTAAATGGGGACACTTGCCTGTTGTACTGTGTAAAATGCGCGCACGTGCCTGCCGCAATGTGTAAAATGGGGACACTTTCCTGCCGCAATGTGTAAAATGGGGACACTTTCCTGCCACAATGTGTAAAATGGGGACTCTTGCCTGCCGCAATGTGTAAAATGGGGACACTTGCCTGTTGTACTGTGTAAAATGGGGGCACGTGCCTGCCGCAATGTGTTAAATGGGGACACTTTCCTGCCGCAATGTGTAAAATGGGGGCACGTGCCTGCCGCAATGTGTAAAATGGGGACACTTGCCTGCCGTTCTGTGTAAAATGGGGCCACTTGCCTGCCGCAATGTGTAAAATGGGGACACTTTCTTGCCGCAATGTGTAAAATGGGGACTCTTGCCTGCCGCAATGTGTAAAATGGGGACACTTGCCTGCCGCAATGTGTAAAATGGGGACACTTGCCTGCCGTGCTGTGTAAAACGGGGTCGCGTGCCTGGTGTAATTTGTAAAATGAGGACTTTTTTTTTTCTTTTTTCTATCCTGTGGTGGCCATGATGATGAGATCAGATGAGGCCACGCCCATCTTTACAAAGCCATGCCCATTTTAATGAGGTCACGCCCCCTTGCCGGGAGCGCGCGCATGCTTTTCCTCTTTATATCTATGGGGGGGGGGGGGGGGGGCGCATTTTTTCTTATGTGAATGGGGGGGGGCACATTTTTAAATCTCGCACTGGGAGCCAAATTGGCTAGAAACAGCCCTGTGTGTAGGTCTTATGTTAACATGGTTTATGTAAGAATCATGAATAAATATGTTAGCTTTCGCTATCTGCAAGAAAAACTAAGCCTCTGAGAATGAAGTTTGATTTAGTTTATGCATCCACCCACTGCAGAGGACAGAAACCATCTCCCTGAGTGGGACAATATTACATATGGTAACAATAATAGCTTAATTATGGCTTTTGGAAATAAGTACAATAAGAATGCTAAATAATACATTATGACTAAAGACAAAGCTTTAATGGTTTTCACCTGTGTGACAGTAGATAACCAACAAATTTTATGTGCCAATATATAAATTTGTCTCTTCAAAATAATACTGATTAACATTGCAAATAGGACTAAACGTAATAAATATTTTGTTTTTGAAGCTAAAAACATTAAAAAAAGTGCTAGCTCAACAGTCAAAAATGTTAACCCTATGTACAGTACTGTACTTTCTATTTAGGAATGACATTTTTTTACATCAATTGCAGATCGCATATGTGGAACTGTTGTCACTACTGCGATAGTGCTCTGACAAGATGTATCAGTTGCAATGGATGGCCTTCAAGTCTTGGATCTTCTGCTATCCAACTAACCAGCTGCCGGTTTACTGTATGTCACTTCTCCAAATAGGCTCGATTGAAAGGAAAATACATTTTTGGTTCAATTATCATCAAAAGAATAGATGGCTTATTAAAAGACCACCCAGAGATGTGAAGGTAAATAGAAGAGGGAAGAGAGGGGTTCTAAAGGACCAGAGGGAAAGTGAGAAGAGTTACTCCCACCGGGGCGTGGCCTAGCTGCTGCTGTGAGCAGATGTGTTACCCTGGAGCTCCTGCGTATACAGCTCCCTTTTCATCTACTTACCTCCCCCTATTGTCCCATATTACCCCCCCCCCCCCATGCTTCCAACCATCCCGCAGCGGCCTGTAAGTGAATCCCGCGGAATCGGGGCGAGTCCCTGTACCCTCCCGCAGATTGCGGCCTTCTCACCAGCCTGGAGCCGGGGCCTAAAGTTTAGAGGTGATCCGGGCTGGACTTACAGAGACGGGACAAACACGCCACGGCACCTCTGGTGAGCCCATACTGCATGCTGCTGGCCCCTGGAGTGTCCCTGCACCCCCCCTGGTCTGTGCTCCATCTTCCTACCTCCGTGCGAACCCAGACGCTGAGAAGTGACGTCTGTAGCCCTGCCTGGCCGAGGTTGAGTGGTGGGAGCTGGCCATTTTGGATTCTCCTGGTGCAGTGGATGCCCCCTGTACACTGGGGGTCTGCCCAAGTGGGATACGGTCTATTGCCTATAGCCTCTCCACATCCGGGAGCCCGGGATGACATGCCTCCCATCACGGGACTTCCGGGACGTTTCACATGGCCCAACTGCTTCAGACGGAGCTGACCGCGGCTGGGATTCTCCGGCGGCCCCCTCCACAGCCTGCCCGCTGCTGTCCCTTCACTCCTCGCTTTGGCACTCCCTGGGAGGCAGAGACGCACTGCTGTGCGACTCCTCCGGCATCTCGGCTCCTGCCGGACGCTGTGACTGTGGCCCTCGAGGGTGGACGATGCTGTTCCAGTTAACTCCCTCCCAGGCTACAGGTACTCACTCCACACTCTTCCCTGTCTGGGGATTTCTATTCAATGCTCCCTGGCACAAACGACCACCTAGGGGTTCTATATTGCTGCTGGCCCCCTTTTACCTCCTGACACTCCGTCCCAGCACAACCTAAGCTAGATTGCTCTATACACACCCCACTGGAGCTTCCACTGACCAGCCAACATCCCTGTAGCCAGATACCTCTCTCACTACTCCACTGTGAGGTTTTCAAGGTGGGCGCCTGGAGGTGAGCCAGTCGATAGTTACTCTATTGATTGATGGCTGCATAAAAACATTTCGCTGGCTGTTCTCTGACTGTGTTGCCATAACCACTCCCACCTGTTGGCTATTAATACCATGCCAGCCTTGAAGGGAATCCTAACCCCGGGACGATCCTCCACTCCACTTCCCTAAGCTGTGATATTCAATATATGGCTGCTCAACTTAATCTAGGAACTCCAAAGCACTCATGATGCCTATTCCTAAATCATTCTGCGGCTCAATAGTGTATTGGAGTTTGCTCCTTTCTCAGCCGTAGTATCTCTTCAGGTCCTCTCCTGGACCTTTATGTGATTTTCCAAGTTTACAACAAGTGGCCCACTGAGCTGATATCTCTTGTCCTTGTCAACCTGCCTCTTCCTTTTCAATATGTCACAGAGAAATCGCAAAACTCCTGCTCTTGCCAAACCTAGTATTCTTCGTGCATGGGAGAAGGCAGGCTCTGCTTCTCATAACTCCCCAACCGTAGATTAAATGTCTGATGCCGAGGATGCCCAGTCACCGAAAGCTTGCCTCACCACCCAAGATATTATACAGTGGGGATCGAAAGTTTGGGCACCCCAGGCAAAAATTCATTTTAATGTGCAAAAAGAAGCCAAGGAAAGATGGAAAAATCTCCAAAAGGCATCAAATAACAGATTAGACATTCTTATAACATGTCAAAAAAAGTTTGATTTTATTTCCATCATTTACACTTTCAAAAGAACAGAAAACTAAAAATGGCGCCTGCAAAAGTTTGGGCACCCTGCAGAGTTAATACCTTGTACTGCCCCCTTTGGACAGCTGAGACCTGGCAGTGTCATGGATTGTTCTCAATCATCGTCTGGAAAGACCAGGTGATGTCAATCTCAAAGGTTTTAAAAGCCCAGACTCATCTGACCTTGCTCCAACAATCAGCACCATGGGTTCCTCTAAGCAGTTGTGTAGAACACTGAAACTGAGAATAGTTGATGCTCACAAAGCAGGAGAAGGCTATAAGAAGATAGCAAAGCGTTATCAGATGCCCATATCCTCTGTTCGGAATGTAATTAAGAAATGGCAGTCATCAGGAACAGTGGAAGTTAAAGCAAGATCTGGAAGACCAAGAAAAATATCAGACAGAACAGCTCGCAGGATTGTGAGAAAAGCAAGTCAAAATCCACGATTGACTGCATGATCCCTCAAGGAATATCTGGCAGACACTGGAGTTGTGGTACACTATTCCACTATAAAGAGATACTTGTAGAAATATGGTCTTCATGGAAGAGTCATCAGAAGAAAACCTCTTCTACGTCCTCACCACAAAAATCAGCGTTTGAAGTTTGCAAATGAACATATAGACAAGCCTGATGCATTTTGGAACAAAGTTCTGTGGACCGATGAGGTTAAAATAGAACTTTTTGGCCGGAATGAGCAAAGGTACGTTTGGAGAAGGAAGGGCACAGAATTAATGAAAAGAACCTCTGTCCAACTGTTAAGCATGGGGGTGGATCAATCATGCCTTGGGGTTGTGTTGCAGCCAGTGGCACAGGGAATATTTCACGAGTAGAAGGAAAAATGGATTCAATAAGATTCCAGCAAATTTTGGACGCTAACTTGATGCCATCTGTGAAAAGCTGAAGTTAAAGAGAGGCTGGCTTCTACAAATGGATAATGATCCTAAACACACCTCAAAATCCACGGTGAATTACATCAAGAGGCGTAAACTGAAGGTTTTGCCATGGCCTTCACAATCTCCTGACATTCAACATAATTGAAAATCTATGGATAGACCTTAAAAGAGCAGTGCGTCACAGACAGCCCAGGAATCTCAAAGAACTGGAAGACTTTTGTAAGGAAGAATGGGCGAAGATACCTCAAACAAGAATTGAAAGACTCTTGGCTGGCTAAAAAAAGTGTTTACAAGCTGTGATACTTGCCAAAGGGGGCAGTACAAGGTATTAACTCTGCAGGGTGCCCAAACTTTTGCAGACGCCATTTTTTGTTTTCTTTTCTTTTAAAAGTGTAAATGATGGAAATAAAATCAAACTTTTTTTGACATGTTATAAGAATGTCTAATCTGTAATTTGATGCCTTTAGGAGATTTTTCCATCTTTCCTTGGCTTCTTTTTGCACATTAAAATGAATTTTTGCCTGGGGTGCCCAAACTTTCGATCCCCACTGTAGATATTGTCACTAAAACTATTCAGACAGAAATTAGATCAGTACTCACTGAATTCCGAACTGAACTTGCCGACCTGGGTACTCGTACCGACTCACTGGAACGTAAATTAGATGAGGTCTGCCAGTACCAGACAGTGATTGAACAAGAGCTAGCTGACTTTCGTTCAGATATCGATCTTCATGGTGACCACCTGGAGGATTTGGACAATCGGAATCACAGAAACAATGTCCGTATCCGCAGCATTCCAGAGAGTGTTACTATGGAAGGCCTCCTGGGTTATCTAGAGGGCCTATTTCTCAATATGATACCCGAGATTCATGAAGACATGCTACTTCTAGATAGGGCACATAGGGCGTTGCGCCCTCGGCCGCCCCCTACTCAACCCCCTTGTGATGTTATCCTGCGGTTCCACTACTACAAAACTAAAGAAAGATTTATGCTGGCAGCTCGAGAACACCAATCAATCACTTATTTGGGCACCCAACTTCAAATCTACCAGGAATTGGCGCCTTCTACACTTCAAATCTACCAGGATTTGGCGCCTTCTACACTTAGAAAGCGACGGGACCTCACTGCTGTCACCAAGGTTCTCCGTGACCATTCCATTAAGTATAAATGGGGGTTTCCGTTCCAACTTCAAGTCACTAAGGATGGCTCCCACCATTCTGTGAAAACCCCTGCTCAAGGCTACAACCTCCTCAAATCTCTTGGCATCTTTGACTCACTCCCTGATGAAATTCGGAATCAGCTCACCACCACTTCTTCTAAGAGACCTAAGGCACCTGCCCCTGAATGGTCTACTAAATGACAAGTTAGGATGCTGACCGCAGATACATAACTATGTTTGATTTTATTTACTGTTTCCATCCCTTTTATGATACGTTACCCTGAACATTCAACTTTTACTGTACTGTGGACTGTTGCCTACCTGGGACTCATATGCGCTGACCCTTGATGGTCCCGCCTATACATTGGTTATCTTGCCTTGAATTGGTAAGGCTAATATGTTGTATACTGATGAAGGACCATGGAGGTGATGGAAAACCTACAACTGTTTAGTTTCTTGATTTACCGCTGTTCAATTGTCAGCTACCTGCCTTCATGTATTTCTGTTAGTTCTACATGTTGCCGTGTGGTTGCTGTCTGCGTAATAGCCTTCTTATCTTCTTTTAGTTATGTTACTGTTTAAATATTGACCTATCGTCTCTCTACACACCTTACACTAGCTTGCAAAATGTCTTCTGTTTCTTCTTACTCTTGCTTACTGTTTACTGTTATTGGCGCTACCCCCCACTATGAAGGGACTGCCCACTTGGCATTAACCCTTATCCCTCTTGGACCCAACCCGCTCTCAGGAAAGGGTCTACCCCTTGAGTTTATTCTCACATCTCACTTAACCCGTCTCTATTTTTGTTTCTTTACCATCCCATTAATTTTCCCTAGTCGGCCCAGTCAATGGTTGTTAATTTCCATATACTCTGATGATTATTACCCTCCATGACTTTGAAAGTATTGTCCATTAATGTCCATGGCCTTAATTCTCAGACTAAAAGGTCCATGGCATTTCAATTCTTTACACAAGCCGGGTATAATCTTTTTACAAGAGACCCACTTTAAGGTTCCCCACCCCTCTTTAAACTGTAAGCAATATCCTCATATTTATTATTCTACGATGTCAGCCAAGCATAGACGCACTGCTATTATGATCCACCGTGTCCTCCCCATAGTTATTCAGGACTCAATTTTAAATGATAATGGCAGATTTGTAATCCTCTCCGGTACCCTCAATCAAACCACTATCACCTTAGCATCGATATATGCCCCAAACATGCAGCAGGTCCTTTTTTAGGACATTCTCTGACCATCTCTCTAAGCTCTCTAATTCTTGGGTCATTGTGGCTGATGATTGTAACGCTACCCTGGACCCTCTTTTTGATAGATCTCACTCTAGCATGGGGACATCCTCCCATGCGAAATTATCTAAACTTTTAAAGTCATGTATTACCTCTCACAATTTATATGTCGGCTGGAGAACTCTATACCCACCTGCTAGGGGCTACACAAACTATTCCCCACAACATAACCTATACACTCTTATTGATTATGTTTTTGCGGATCGCGACTCTACCCAATCCCTCTTAGGGGCTCAAATAATTCCGACCACTTGGTCAGACCACTATGCGATCACAATGGATTTTGTTACCCCTTATAAGCCCTCGCACACACACGCATGTGGCATCTTAATGAGTCACTCCTCCTTGAACCCTCCAACATTGCTCAAATTAATGACACGATTCTCAATTATCTTACTGACAATGCTTCTCCTGATATAACGCCTGCTATTTTGTGGGAAGCTCATAAAGTCACACTATGGGGTCTCCTTATTAATCTTTCCTAAGCCCAGAGAAAGATTGAAGCTAAGCGTATCACTGACCTGGAAACAGAATTAGCCTCTTTAACTCTCCTTCACCAACGCTTTCCCAAAAAACGGCTCTATCTCAGGATTCTTTTACTTAAAGGACAACTATCACAAATTCTCACCCAAACAATGAATAAGTCACTCTTGTGGATCCGCCAGAGGTTTTATGAAAAATCAGATAAAGCAGATAATTTATTGGCCCATCGTCTACGTGCAAAACGTACACTCAATCGCATACTTGCCTTCAAATGCTCTGATGGATCCATAACTTGTGACACTAAGATAATGGCTTCACAATTTCAGGACTATTATAAATCCCTCTACAACCTCCCTTCAGCTGTCTCTACTGCTCCTCAACATGTCTCCACCATTCAACAATACCTTTCCTCTTGTCGCTTACCGACACTCACTGCATCGGACCTAGAGACACTCAACGCCCCTATATCTCACAAGGAATTTCTCACTACAATTAAGCAGCTCCGCTGTTCTTCCGCCCCAGGCCCAGATGGCTATACTGCTATCTATTATAAAAAAAAAATCCCAATCCCTCCTTCCTATGCTTCATTCACTTTTTAACTCGCTATTAGAAGAGGGCTCTCTTGATGCAGCTACCACCAGGGCCAATATCATAGTCATCCCCAAACCCGACCGTGATCCATTGGAAATGAAAAATTACAGGCCTATCTCACTTTTAAATACAGACTTGAAGTTATTCGCCAAAATCCTTGCAAATAGATTTGCCCCATATCTTCCGACATTAATACATCCGGACCAAGTCGGTTTTATTCCTAATCGACAAGCTGCAGATAATACTCGATGATTTATTCATCTTATTCACCTCTCCCATAGAGAATCCCTTTCCAACCCTGGTGGTGGCCCTTGATGCAGAAAAAGCCTTTGATAGGGTAGCTTGGCCCTTTATCCAACAAACTCTGAAGAATATAGGATTACATGGTGCTTTTTATAATGCCATTATCTCACTCTATAAAAAATACTTCTGCCTCTTTTTTAGTCAATGGTTTATCCTCCCGACCTCTACCTATTAGAAATGGCACCCGTCAAGGTTGTCCACTTTCTCCCCTACTTTTCGCCCTGGTGATGGAACCATTAGCCGCAAAAATCAGGTTAAACACCAACATTTCGGGCATTTTGGTGGGAAGCCATGAATTCAAAATAGCGTTATACGCAGACGATGTCATCTTAACCCTGACCGACCAATGCATATCCCTGCAACATTTATTTGAGGCTATTAATGCTTATAGTCGCCTATCTAATTATAATCTCAACACTGACAAAACGGAGATTTTAGATTTACACATACCTCCGCAAGATCTACGCCTCTTACACTCCTCTTACCCATTTAAATGGCAATGCAATAAACTTAAATATTTAGGCATTTACCTGACCAAATCTTACTCAACGTTATACGCAGCCAATTTTCCAAGGTTAATTTCATCTATAAACACTGATTTGGTCACTTGGAATACATTTTTTATCTCCTGGTTTGGGCGCATTGCTGCATTTAAGATGAACATACTGTCACAATTATTATATCTTTGGCAAACCCTCCCAATCCACATTCCCACTAAGATACTGAAAAATCTCCAATGGGACATATCTAACTTCGTTTGGGTAGGGAGAAAACCCAGAGTCAAAATGCGACTACTCCAACAACATCGTACATCGGGTGGTCTGGGTATGCCAGATCTTGTTAAGTACTATCGTGCTACACATTTAGCCACCTGTGTTCTCTGGCACTCACCTCCTCAGCAGAGAATGTGGACACTTCTTGAAGCGCACACACTGAAACTGTACTCACCCTCAACCCTATTGTGGAGTTCGCCCCGCTCCCGCCCGACCTCTACTCTACTATTACCGACAATACGCTCCTCTTTATCTATTTGGGACCTCTGCACTCGTTTCTATCTGCTTCGCTCTCAAAATCCTTATCTAACCCCCTTATGGAACAGTGTAGAGTTTCCCCAGGGCAATGACCACCTCGCATTCAAACATTGGACTGCACACAACATTCTCTTTTTACTGGATATAGCCCCTCTTTCCTCGTTCCCCTCATTTGCGGATTTGCAATCTCGCTTCTCACTCCTCCACTCTGTTTTCTACCAGTTTTTGCAAATACGCCAATTCTATAATACCCTCCATAAAACCGCTTATCCCACAGTTACAGCTGCCTTTGAATCCTTGTGTCGTGGTCCTCATTCAACAAAGGGGTTATTATCACGTATCTATCAGATATTACTTTCACATAATGTCCCCCCTAAAGAGTCTCATGAATTAGCTTGGGAAAGAGATGTGGGAGAAACTTTGACCATCGAAGAGTGGGATGACATTAGACAAGAAATTACTAAGAGCTCTATATCTGTTCGTATTGCTGAAAACTCTTAAAAATATATTACCATTGGTATTTAGTGCCTTCTAGGCTACAAACTATTTATCCTGCTTGCTCTGATAGATACTGGAGACTTTGTGGGCAACGGGGAAACCTGCTGCGTGTTTGGTGGTCCTGCACACCTATCCGCCGATACTGACAACAGATTCATAAACTAATATTGGATGTCACAGATATAGTTGTCCCCAATTCGCCCCTATATTCTTTACTCTCCCATCCCATTCCTGGCAGCCTAAACTAATTAAGCATATTTTGAACACAGCTAAATGCCAAATTGCGGCAAATTGGAAATCCGCAACTCCTCCTACTTTATCCGCCACTGTTAATGCTATCTTGTCTTTTTTGGTAATTTTATTAATACTTGGACGCCTTGGACATTACACTTTCACGCAGAACCTCCATTGACGACCATTTAGCTCATTAATTTCATAAGCTCTAGATTGATATTACAGACAACCTCGACTGGCCGACATCTCCCTTTTATTGTCTCTCCCCACCCTCACCCCCCTTTTTCTCTTCTGTATTTCAACCTATTTTTTTTTTAATATACTCATAATGTAAATTATGATAACTAGCTGGAAGGGTTTTTATGAACCTTGATGTTGATATACCTTATCAAAACCCCTTCCCCATGTATCTCTTATATACTTCCCAATTCTTATTACTGTTTACTTGTTATTATACTTACAAAAATAAAATTATTAAAAAAAAAAAAGAGTTACTCCCACCATGTCTTTAACTCTGTGGAGTTTGTATATTCTCCACATGCTTGCATGGGTTTCCTCTGGGTGCTCGGGCTTCCTAAAATCCAAAAATATAAAAATGCTCAGCCCCTCCTACACCCCATGCCAAGTCTTCAAATTGTGAGAGAGGCATGAGAAAGGATTGTTTAGAACATAGTAATAGTTTTGGCTTACCTATGGTCAGAGTTGAAACTATTATGGGTGCAAGGTGTCCTTCTGCTATGGGGCCAAGGATACCACCAGGGCCTGCTGCTCCCCCTGCAACCAGACATGCATGGGTTGGGCCGCTGGAAACAAGGGACATGCTGGGCCAGCTCAGATGTGCCCTGCACCCCAGATGGGCTGTGTCTTACACTGGCTGCGTTGGCTGTACTAGGGAAGGAGGGGAGGGCCATATGGATGAAGGTGCTGCCATTGCTTTAGAACATGCTGCACTGCTGCCTGGGCAGTGTTGAACATTTCCATGGGCCCAGACACTGTCCAGGTATGACCCTACTGATGGCATCACGGTAGGGTGATATCATACAGGTAGGTCACGGTGCCACGCGCTGTCCCCGCCCCCAAAGTTATCCACTGACTGACACTGCAGTTCCAAGACAGGTTGTGATGATGGCTGGGACTGAAGTCATGCTGTGTGGTGCTGAGTGGATTTGCAGCAGTCAGCCAGCAGGTAATGATTTGTACTGTGCCACAGTGGAACCTAATCCAACCACCCCTTCCCCGCAGCCTAACCATCCCCACTTAGTGCCTAAACCTAACTTCCTCCCACTGGTGCCTAATCCTAACCCCTGTCCCCGAAGACTAAAACTAATCCCCCCTCCCCCCTGCAGTCTAACCCTAATCTCCCCCAGGTTGTCTTGGATGAATAGTAGGAAGCAATGTTGAATGACATGTTAGAAGATCTAAGGATGTCTGGCAGTAGAATAAAGGGATCACAATATTTAATGAATAGGTAAGTGTTGATATGCAAATTATATAAAGTGCTTGAAGATGGACCAATCACTGCAGCAAGCTCTTGATGTTTTGGAGAAAATGTATTTTCTGAGGCTTTCTTGAGCTGAGGGGTTATTTACTTTAGTGCATGGTGAGGTCTTTGCAAGCTGAAGTGTTCACTGCGTGCTTGTGGTGTGATGCCAATTGAAGAACTCCTGGAAATGAGAGTAAGATATAAGGCAGCTTCTTGGATTTCCTGGAACTGCTACGATGGGGTATATTTGACAGATATTTTGAACCTAGGCATCATTAAAATATATTGTAGCCATGTAATTAGCCATCCTTGAAAATTGCTGAGAAATAAAGCTACAGGAAGACATCAATAAAGACCTGCAAGCAATGGACTGCGAAAATTTTATGGGATTGTTAGTAAAGGAGTGACCTTAAGTATGGGATTTTAATTTCTAGTTTTAGTATCTACACCTTACTTCAGGAAGGTAGTCTTAAAGTTATGCAATAAGGGTTCTGCCAAAGAGTTACAAGGTTGCAAAAGGCCAGTAGTGTCATCCACTCTTCCTGAATGGGGAAATGTTTCTGAGTTTAACCCCAATAAATTTGTCTAGCAATCAGATTACTACATGACAATGAAAGTTATTTGAAAAGTAGTGAACAGTGCAGGGCCGGCAGGGCCGGCGCTACCTGCTAGCAAAGGTTTACAAAGCAGGTAGGTGCACTCACCAGTTTGCCATCATTTGCTGGCGGCTGCCGCAGCCTGCACCTGTCATACTATTTGACAGGCAGCAGTGCCGGCAGCAGGCTCAGGGAAGCGCACCAAGAGCTCAGCAGCGGCAGTGCATTATACAGACCTGGGAGCAGGGCCGGTGCTAGGGTGTTTGGCGCCATCCTGCAAACTATAAATTTGCGCCCTCCCATACTTTACAAAGGGACAGCGCATGTCAATAAAGGGATGTGGTCTCACAAGGAAGGGGCATGGCCACACAATTGTACCCCCATTTAAAACGCCCCCAGTAGTGGCGCTGCTTACACATAACACAGCAGTTGTAGCACAACTTACACATAACACCACAGTAGTAGTGCTGCTTACACATAAAGACCCCTGTAGGAGCACCGCTTATACATAATGACCCCAGTAGTAGCGCCGCTTACACATAATGACCCCAGTAGTAGCGCCGCTTACACATAATGACCCCAGTAGTAGCGCTGCTTACATATAATAAACCCAGTAGTAGCGCAGCTTACATGTAACGTCCCAGTAGTAGCGCAGCTTACACATAATACCTCAGTAGTAGCGCAACTTACACGTAACGCCCCAGTAGTAATGCCCCAGTAGTAGCGTAGCTTACACGTAATGCCCCAGTAGTAGTGCAGCTTAACGTAATGCCCCAGTAGTAGCACAGCTTATACATAATACCCCAGTAGTAGCACAGCTTACACATAATGCCCCAGTAGTAGTGCAGCTTAAACGCAATGCCCCAGTAGTAATGCCCCAGTAGTAGCGCAGCTTACATGTAACACCCACAAAAGTGCAGTTTATTCACATTCCCCCTCTCCCCCGCACACATACACATACATAAATACACATACATACATACATACATACATACATACATATATACACACACACACACGCATACACACACACACACACACACACACACACACACACACACACACAGACTTTCTCACTTACTCTCCCTGGCTGGCAGGATCTGGAGCAGCATGTCCTCCTCTGTGGCACTGCAGTCTGATGGTCCCGTATAGCCCCACCCTCTCCGCCCGTTTAGTTCTGCACCCTCCATCCGTGTAACTCCGCCCCCTCCATCCGATCAGTCACTGTCACATGAGGGGAGGGGGAGAGGAGGCTTCCAGCTGCCGGCGCCGCTGCCTGTCATGCAGTGATAGGCACAGTGGCCGGCAGCAGAAGGGGGCCCAGGCGCAGCAGCGGGGATGCAGAGCAGGTAGAGCGCCTCTCCGGCCTGGCGCCTACCTGCACTGGATCCTTTTGGTGAGTAGGTAGCACCGGGCCTGCCTGGGAGCTGCCTGAGAAGAGCACCGCTGCATCCCAGACGGTGCTCCCAATAGCAGCAGCATCACGGAGCTGTTGCCAGTACAGTATGCCTGCGGCCAGTCAGCAAGTTGGGGTCCTTACCAGAAGAGCTGGGGGAGCTAGTGACTGCTGTTACTACTGGTCAGTAGTGACTAGAGATGACTACTGAGTTGCTGTCTCAACACAATGAATTGAATCATTTAGAAGTTGGAATGATTCGAGTCACTCACAGTTTGGTGTGTTGAGACAACCCCCAGTAGCCTCTCTCAGTCAGTCACAGTGATTGGGTGGCAGCACTCCTGGGTGATACCCCCTGGGAGGGAGCAGTGTGATGCTGCTCAGTGTCAGGGCTGCTGCTGTGCCTGACTTCCTGTGAGACTGAGTTGAGATAGTGCTCACTCAGTGGCGACTCAGATTCATTAATGATTCATCCAGTGCAGCTTAATAGCAGAGGTATGAGTCGCTGACTGTAAGACAGTGCTCACTCAGTGGAGATGGATCAGATTAATTAATGATTCATCCAGTGCAGCTGAATAGCTGACACACTACCAGATGTATGAGTCACTGAGCACTGACTGCCTGTGAGACTGATGCTGACTCAGTGGGGATGGATCAGATTCATTGATTCATCCAGTGCAGCTGAATAGCTGACACACTACCAGATGTATGAGTCACTGAGCACTGACTGCCTGTGAGACTGATGCTGACTCAGTGGGGATGGATCAGATTCATTGATTCATTCAGTGCAGCCGAATAGCTGACCCACTCCCAAATGTCAGGTGTGGATCATTGGGTTGACACTGTCCAGGTCGACAGTCAGTAGGTCGACCACTGAAGGTTGATAGTGAGTAGGTCGACACTGACTGGAGGCCAACACATGACTAGGTTGACATGTATGGAAGGTCTGCATGGGCAAGGTCAACACACAAAGAGTCAACACAGTTTTTTGTTTTTCTTGCGGGGGTTTCTTGACCTGAATTTCCATCTGGGACCACCAACCATTGAAACGTATTCGCTCACCATGCTTCAGGCGCGGTGTCTCGCTACACTCGCCACAAGGTTTCTAACCAAATCTATGCTCACTTGCATAGAGGAGGTATGAAAATGTCCTGAAACCCCCAAAAACCTGTGTAGACCTTGTCCATTTCGACCAAATGACAATGTTGACCTATGCATGTGTTGACCTGCTCACTGTCGACCTCCAGTGGTCGACCTAATGACTGTTGACCTAGACAGGGTCCACCTAAAGACCGGATACCATCTGAGTCACTCTCTCCACGAATTCCAGCACTGCCAGCAATCTCTGCACTCACTGCATGTGCACAGTCTGCAATGCATTACAAAAGAGCCATGTACCGAGACACTGTCTCGAGATACTCCACTGAGTCCTGTGTCTCAACTCACTTCACTGTATCTCTTTGCCCATGACTAGTAGTGACAGAGAAAGGAACAGGAAACGTAGGCTGCAGACAGAGATTGAGAGTGGATGAGGAGCTGAGCTGCTGACTCACAGGAACAAGTGAGGAGAACAGGTAACTACTAGGAGAGGGTGCAGGCTGTACATTATAGAGAAGGGGGGAATGGGGGAGTCTGGACAAAATGATGCACACATAGACTAGGAGGGGAGGGGGGTCCACCAATGCATATACAGACTAGGAGGGGAAGGGGGTCCACCAATACATATACAGACTCGGAGGGGAGGAGGGGACACTAATGCACACACAGACTAGGAGGGGGGCACACTAATACATACATAAACTAGGAAGAGAGGGCGCATACTCATGCATATACTGACTGGGAGGAAGCACAATGATACACATACAGACTAAGCATGGCGGAACAGTGTAAGTATTTGGGGACAGAG
This sequence comes from Pseudophryne corroboree, assembly GCF_028390025.1. Classification (NCBI taxonomy): domain Eukaryota; kingdom Metazoa; phylum Chordata; class Amphibia; order Anura; family Myobatrachidae; genus Pseudophryne; species Pseudophryne corroboree. The sequence continues at coordinate 688,618,507 of NC_086448.1, forward strand.
AGCGGGACCTGCTGCAGTCAGGGTTGAGGCAAGTGAGAGTGGATGTTTGTGTGTAATGGGCCCGCACTAGCAGCCCCATCCAGATAGCACCCTCTTCCAGTGTCCTGTGTGCTGTATCCAGCCTGTCACCTTCCCATCATTAGTACTGGTAATGGGCCAGCCCTGCCTGCCATGCTGTCCCATTACCCCATCCCTTATGCATTGCCTCACCAGTGATTGGAGTGTAGGTGAGACTCATTATGTGTAAGAGGCACTATTGTGGGTATCATATGTAAGGGTCACAACTGTGGGCATCATGAGTAAGAGGCATTACAATGGATATTGTGTGTAGGCGGCACTACTCTGGGCATGGTGTGTAAGTGGCATTACTGTGGCATGTGTAAGCGGCTGTGGGCCTCATGTGTGAGAGGCACTACTGTGGGCATTTTACATAGGCAGCACTACTCTGGGCATTGTGTGTAAGTGGCATTACTGTGGGCATTATGTGTAACCTGCACTACTCTGGGCATTATGTGTAAGTGGTATAACTGGTCATTACATGTAAGTGGAATTACTGTTGGCATTTTGTATAAGGGGCACTCTACTACTGTGTGGTGTAATGTGTATAAGGGGTACTACTGTCTGAAGTAACATGAATAAGGGTCTCTACTGTGTGACATAAAGCGAATTAAGGTCACTACTATATGGTGCAGTGTGAATCAGGGGCACATTACATGTGGTGTATTGTGAATAAGATTGCTACTGTTGGGGAGTACTATTGTGTTGCCACACCCATTCCTTGTGAGACTACACCCCTGTTTTGTGGCACGTGCCTCCGGCACATGGTGTCTCTTTGATAAGGTATGGGAGGGAGGGCACACATTTATAGTTCGCAGGTGGGCGCCGAACACCCTAGCACCGGCCCTGTAACAGTGTGTTTCTTTGAACAAACAAAATCATTTGGACTGATTTGGATTTTATAGTGAGATAAGCAGCAAAATAATAGGTGTTGCTCAATTTCATCCTCTGATTATAACAGGAATAGATAGTGTCAAAGTCAGAAAAATATCACTATGCACACTGCCATATTTGCACCTCATATGTGTCCCTGCTGCGCATACTCGCTGTTGCGGGCACCCGCAGGCGCACGGTATGCGCATTTACGGTAGAGATTGTGTGCGTCTAGCGGGCGACTCTTTCGTTACATATTTTCACCATATAATGTATTTTGTAGATTATGGTCCCTTTGATAGAATCTGAAAGTTTGGTTAATGTAGAATGTTCATGGACGGAGAAATCCCTCTTTGTTTGATACGAAGGGTCAGACAGGAGTAATACAGTGGTGTTTAGTATCCATCGGAAGAGTATTTAATTAGCAATATTCCGGTGTTGGTTTGAAGCGAATTAATCGCTCGTGCGAATAGTTATGGACATAAGAAGTTTATGTCCATTTACTATTATTTGCACTTACTTATCCATGCGGCGGGAAACCTAGTTTCCCACCCACCTGAGCAGTTGGAAATTGTCACAGCCCACCTGTATGAATCAACCTATGACCTTTTGTTATAATGCGAGGAGGAATTCCTGTGTCCAATGAACAATGAGATTGTAGGGACCATTGAATCGTATTGTGTGTGGGGCATAAATAGACAAGCCGATCACATCCAGCTCTCACTCTTCAACGGTTCTCATTGCTGATAATCGGGAGCTGGATGTCCAGAGGCGCATGCGATCGTTCCCCTTTGTGCGTAAGTTTTTCTCCGCAATCATATTGTATTTCTTGTTATTGTGGGCCATTTCTCTCTCTCTCTCTTCTCCCCTTTCTCTCTTAATTTTCCTGCAAACGTAATTGTATTATATTGTATTTCCTGTGTAGTTATCTGGTTAGTTAGTCTATGTTATATTGTAGTGTGTGACTTGTATTGTATTATTCTTTTTGCAAGTAATAACATTCATATAAGGCGTTAGACCCTAAGCACGGTATCTGTGTATTTCTTATAGTGTTAAGTATTCTCAGAGCGTCGGTGACGCTCGAACAGCTTTTAAGTTAATAAGGTTACACAAGGTTGCATCTACACTCTATCATTACACTAAGGTTTTACTGCATATTACATTGTTTATGGTTTAGATATAAAGGTTTAACATTGTGAGCGTCTGCGCCGCTGGTGATCTCCTCGTGGTCCCGAGCGGCCGCTACGCTATAGCGAACCATTACGTTAGTCAGCAGCCAATAGCGTGCCTGCCTGTGATCTCTTGGCCGTGAGCGAACGTGACGCTTGAGCGTCTCGACCACGGCTAAGCGATTGTTACGCAACGTGCGTACCCTTACGGTACTCCATACGTGAATAGCGTACAGTGTTCTTAGACCTCATAAAGGGTGTTATATAAGATAAATAATTTAGCTTTATCAATTGGCGGCTCGTCCTGTCCTTCACATATCTCTGCTAGGTAATTTCAGCAGACATTATTCATCAGCAAAGGGCGGGAGATCATATTCTTCGCAGTGCTGACGGGATAAGCGTCTGCTTCGCTTAGTAAAGGGTGCTGAGGGAATCCGGAACCGGAGGTAAGAACAACACGCTAGTGTCTTTTAAAACTGTTTTTTCTATCTTGCGTACGCACACACGCATATCTGCATTTCTTTTTCGTGTATTTTCATATATCACTCTCCTGTTTGCCATTTTATAATTGATAAAACGTGCTAAAAGAGATTTGTCGCTATTTCATAGTAAGTGTAAAAGTAATATATTAAGGGATAAAGTGTAAAGCACACATGCAGCTCTACCTAAAGGTACAAGGAGAGATTGGTGTGGGGTTCAGTAGAGGATCGAGGATCATCTACATTGATAAACGTGTACATTGTGTTACGGTGGACATTGGTTTTGTGTACACGTGTCTCTAACAAAGGGCTGAGACTCGCGTATGCAAAGGCCGACGCACGCAGTGTAAATTACGCAACGGAGCGTCTGGGTACGCCCACGTAACTCAAGTCACACGATAGTGTTGATTTTTAACAAGCGAAAAGGTGGCAAGGCGATAAATAGCGCAACAGGCGATAAATAGCGCAACAGGCGATAAATAGCGCAACAGGCGATAAATAGCGCAAGTTTATTTTAGTATTCGAAATTTAAATTAACAGATCCTTCTCCAAATTTACAACACATCTGGTCTAAAGAAAATTTCTGCGCAGAAATAGAAATAGAAACAAAAGTGTATATGTGGTGAGTGAGTGTTTGTTTTTACAATTTTGGGGATTGAACCACAGAAATCATCGAGTTCTCGTGAAGGTACATACGTGTAAGTGACATACGTGGTGGCTAGGGAGGCATCTCTGGTTAAACATAAAATTTGAGCATTAGAGTGTAGCAGACCAAGAGGTAGAGCAGACCAGGAGGTCAGACCAGGAGGTCGTAGAACAGACCAGGAGGTCTAGGTACAAAGAAGTCCGCTATAGAGACAAGGCACAACACCAAGAAGGGTTGGTGCAACACCCATATAGGCCATAAAGCTCAGGCTGAAGGAATTCGCAGCTGCTGAATGTCGATTCCACTGGTCGCTCCGTACATAAGATTAGTTGCTTATGTACTGAACGATTGTACCGCACGTAATTGTGTGCATTAGTTAGTAACCTGACCAGTACCATTTGTGTACGAACCCGGTCATAAACGCTATTTGTACATTCTAACGTGATTTGTGTAATTTTTTATTTTTTCAAAAAGGGAAGTTCGCTGGTCACTCAGGAATTATCCGACAACCCCACCTTTACTGGAAAGGGTTAATGCTCTTCGGATCACACTCACATGTTCCAGTAAACGAAGGTTAATGGGGCCCTGGGTCGAGTACGCCAGCACTATATCAGTGTGTGGGCATATTGGTCGGCGTGGGCGAGTGAGTGAGGTGCTCGGTAAACTTCACCGTCAACCTATCTTTGAATATTTTGGTTTTTTGTAAGGGTCCGCTGAAGACCCTGATATAAAGGTCAGAGGTAGAGCAAGCAACACCTGCAAATTATGGGGGCCAGTTGTTCAGGAAGGGGGCGATCAACCTCGGTTCGGGTTGATTCTGTAAACCGACCAGTCGGGTCGGCAAGGTATGTAATGTGTGAAAAATACGGAAGACACGCAGAAATTTTATGTGATGAATGGGAGAAAATGACTGTACATGACGGGGAGAAATTCCCAAGAGTAGGCAGCTTCAGCCCAGAAGTGTTGCAAAATTTAAGGAGAAGGATATGTCTCATTAAATCAGCAAAGAGACGAATCAAACATTATGATTATTTGCAGTTATGGCAACAGGAGGGTGAAATACAGAGAGGATTGGCTCAGGCGGCGGGATCTGGCCCTATCAGGAAACTGATAGCCACGGCCCCGCCGCCACCATACATATCAGGAGAGAAATTGGTTGCGGAGAATGACGCATCAGGGGGTAACAAACAGGCACTTAGCAACTGTATAAATGTTAAGGATAATGTTAATAAGTTAACCCATGCAAGTATTAACCCGTGCAAGTTGTACCCTGTTTTGAACTTTCCCCAGGAGTGTGATCAAGAGGATGAATCGGCAACAATATCGGCGCTCTCTCTAGCAGCCACTATATCAGAAACGACAGTAGGCACGGCCCAACCCATAAGATTAGTAACAAAGCCCCCTAGCGGAGGGACAGGTGAGGTCGTATCAATGGGTAAGTACGGCACCATACACTATGCTGAAACCATTTCACCACAGACTGTAGAATCTACACAGAATGATGTTGTTAAACTTGCTCCCGTGAGGGTAATAGCAGTCCCAAATGGGAAAACGGACACTACAGGAGTCACTCCTATCAGGAACATTGCCATGTACAGCCCGTTTTCCCGAATGGAATTAAGAACCATAGTGTCTGAATTCCCTGATCCTAGAAAAGACTTAGTTGCTAGCCAAAAATACATCAGAGACCTAGGAAACACTTTAGAGCCCAATAACAAAGATTGGCAGATATTGCTGAGGGCTTGTTTACCCTCCAATGTCGACGCAGCTCAATTTTTAGCTGACTGTGGATTGGATCAGGATGTACCTCTTACAGATGTGTACAACAAAGATAACGTAAAAAGAATAAATTTACAGTTAAAGGAGTATTTCCCAGCTGTAGCCAAATGGAATAGAATTTTTTCCATTAAACAAAAAGAGACAGAAACAGCTGCTGATTATTTTCACCGGGCATTATTAGAAATGGCAAAGTACACTGGCATAGAGGACATTAGGACCAATGCAAATCATCAAGAAGTAGCAGTATCTGTGCTAATGGATGGTTTAAAAGAGGCATTAAAGACCAGGGTACAGACCACACAACCATGTTGGCGAGGTCTGTCGGTGGCTACTTTGAGAGAGGCTGCTATTGATCACGACCGGAATATCACCAGACACAGGGAGTCACAAGGTGATAAGTTAATGTCAGTAAGTATACAGGCCCTGACCACAAAACAGCCTGTGTTTATATCACCAAACCCTGTGGGTAAGTCAAATGTGGTAACATGTTATTTTTGTCATAAACAGAGACACATAGCACGAGACTGTAGAGCGAAAAATTCGCAAAGATCATACCAACCCCCTAGACAACGACACGACACACGACATTGGGAGCAGGGTCCGCAGAGACGGAGTTATGAGCCACATACAGGGGAAACAAAAAGATACCCCCCAAACAGAGACTGGCACGCCTCTGGTAGTTCCCAGCTAACTCCCTCACAAGTAGTTGCTGCCAGCGGGATTCAGGGAGGTCACCATACCCAATAGGGGTGTGGCCATACCTGTAATCTCCAGCCAGTAAAATTGATTGCAAATCTTGGAAGTGAACCCGAGATTGCAATAGATGTAGCTGGTAAAACATTAAACTTTCTTGTAGATACGGGGGCGGCCAAATCAGTGATAAATTCGACAGTGGGCATGAGAACCACTGGTAAGACAATTCCAGCCATAGGAGTAACGGGAGTAGTCCAGCACTACCCTGCTAGCAAACCAGCCGAGATTACAATAGGGCCTTTACATACCAAGCATTCCTTTTTGCTGGCTGCATCGGCACCGACTAATCTCCTGGGAAGAGACTTATTGTGTAAAATGGGGTGCGTCATTTATTGTACTCCTGAAGGTGTATTCTTGGACATACCTGAGAATCACGCTCAGGAAGTGCGAGACATGTTAGACTCCCCATCAAAATTAATGTCACATACCATTATGACAAATAGGACTCCATCCCAAGTAGAAGAAATGACATCCCAGATACCAGAGTCACTTTGGACTAAAGATGGACAGGACACTGGATTAATGGCGAACGTAGCTCCGGTAGTTGTACAAGTAAAAGATGGTAGGATAGCTCCAAAAATCCCACAGTACCCTCTGAAGCCAGAGGTGGAGTTAGGAGTGTATCCCGTAATAGAGCGCTTGCTACAACAGGGCATTCTGGTAAGAACGTCCAGCACTGCCAATAGTCCCATCTTCCCTGTTAAAAAGAGTGGGGGGAGGGGTTACCGGCTAGTGCAGGATCTAAGGGGGATTAACAAAATAGTTGAGAGTCAGTTCCCCGTAGTGCCAAATCCAGCTGTCATCCTTATGCAAATCCCTCCCACTGCGAAATTTTTCACTGTTATTGACCTCTGCTCCGCTTTCTTTTCGGTACCTCTGCACCCTGACAGCCAATACTTGTTTGCATTCACATACAGAGGAGTCCAATATACATGGACTCGATTACCACAAGGTTTCATAGACAGTCCAAGTATATTTTCCCAGGCTTTGCATGATTGTTTACAGTCTTTCCAACCAGAGAGTGGATCAGTATTAATACAGTACGTGGATGATCTACTACTGTGTTCTGATTCAGTGGAAGCATCCCTGAAGGATACGAAACAGCTCCTGTTTCATCTTTCAGACACAGGACACAAGGTTTCCAAAGACAAGTTGCAATTATGCCAAACTAAGGTAAAATATTTGGGACACTGTCTAACACAAGGACTGAGACACCTGACCGCTGATAGAATTCAAGCAATTAGAGACATGACTCTGCCACAAACCCAGCAACAGATCAGAACATTTTTAGGAATGTGTGGGTATTGCCGTAACTGGATCCCAGGATTTTCCATTCTAGCGTTACCTTTGCAGGAGATGGTCTCCTCAAACAAACCTGATCGGATTTCGCATACAGACGAGTCCGAGATGGCATTTGAGAAACTTAAACAGTGCCTAACGCAGGCACCAGCATTAGGTATGCCAGACTATGGGAAACCCTTTGAGCTGTACGGAACAGAAAGTGCTGGTTGCGCGGCAGGCGTCCTAACCCAAAAGCACGGTGATGCCAGCAGGCCAGTAGCATACTACAGCGCTCAGCTAGATACGGTAGCGCGATCCCTCCCCACATGCTTGCGAAGCGTTGCTGCGATAGCATTGCTAGTAACAAAAAGCGAAGATGTAGTGCTAGGTCACAACCTCACAATTCATACACCACATGCAGTGTCAGCCTTGCTAAATTCTGCCCAAACCAGGCACGTCTCATCAGCGCGGTTTACAAGATGGGAATTGGCACTAATGGCCCCCGTAAACATCACCATAAGGAGATGCAGTGCATTAAATCCTGCAACATATCTCCCAGGTGTGCCTGGACAGGCACAAAGGGTGGAGGATGAGAGTGGTGGGGAAGGAGAATTTAATACAAAGGAGGACACACATGATTGTATGGAATATTTGACCCAAAATTTTACCGCAAGGCCTGACATCAGTGACAACCCACTGGAAGATGTAGATCTAACTTTCTACACGGACGGTAGTTGTCACAGACAGTCAGACTCGGGAGACTTGTGTACTGGATACGCAGTCGTAGATGACCAAGGCACCATAGAAGCAGAACCGCTAGGCCCACCTCACTCAGCCCAGGTTGCTGAACTGGTCGCCCTAACCAGAGCATGTGAATTGGCTAAGGGCAAATCAGCCAATATCTACACCGACTCTAGATACGCATTCGGGGTAGTCCATGATTTCGGAGCCCTATGGCGCCTCAGAAATTTCATGACGGCAGCTGGTACACCGATAGCGCATGCAGCTCACATCAAAAGGCTTCTAACAGCGATACAGGAACCCGACAGAGTGGCTGTTATCAAGTGTAAAGCACACACATATAGCCAAGACCCAGTATCACTTGGTAACAGCCGAGCAGACGAAGCTGCTAAGTTAGCAGCCGGTACCCCCAGACAGACAGACACCACACAACTGATGGTATTTAATACCATCAACACACAGAAGTTGTGTGAAATGCAAAATTTGTGTTCCACACAGGAAAAGGCAGTCTGGAAGGCAAAGGGATATGGCCAGGAGTCCTCAGGACTCTGGACGGATGGACATGGTAAACCGGTGGCCCCCAGAGCATATCTTCCATGTTTAGCTGAGGCAGCTCACGGGCTGACTCATCTGGGCAAGGAAGGAATGTGCAAGTTGGTAAGAGCATATTGGTGCGCCCCAGGATTTTCATCTCATGCAAGTAAGAGAGCAATGTCATGCCTTACATGCTTGAGAAAGAATATCGGAAAGGCAATACCAACAGAACCATCTCATATCCCACCTGCAGGCGGTCCTTTTCAGGTAATACAGATTGACTTCATTCAATTACCCCCTTGTCGAAATTTGAAATATGTACTTGTTTGTATAGATGTTTTTTCAAATTGGGTCGAAGCATTTCCTGCGGCCACAAATACCGCTATGTTTACTGCTAAGAAAATTGTGCAGGAATTTGTATGTAGATATGGTATCCCTAGAATCATCGAAAGTGATAGGGGTACCCATTTTACAGGTGATGTCTTTCAAGGAATGTGTAAGTTGATGGGAATTGATAGCAAGCTGCACACTCCATACCGTCCACAGGCGAGTGCGAAGGTGGAAAGAGTGAACAGCACTATTAAAAATAAACTGAGCAAAGTTATGGCAGAGACAGGATTGACATGGCCAGAAGCTTTACCCATTGTACTGTACAGCATCAGAACCACTCCCAGGTCCCCTCTTAATCTGTCTCCCTTTGAAATCTTGTTTGGTCGACAACCGCATGTTATGATTAACCCTCAGGATGATTTGAAGTGTAACAATGAAGTGACTGTAAAATACTTGATTAACATGAGTAAACAGCTAAGGAATCAAAATGATAATTTGAAGTTGGTGATTCCTGATTTACCAGATAGTAATTGTCATGACATTGAACCTGGGGATTATGTAATGATACGGAATTTTCTACGCTCAGGTTGCCTTATTGACAGATGGGAAGGACCATACCAAGTCTTATTGACTAGCACTACAGCATTGAAAGTTGCCGAGAGAGAGACTTGGGTTCATTCGTCCCATTGTAAGAAGGTTGCTGATCCAGAGAGGTCCCGTGATAAGGAACAGACGGTAGAGGAAGTTGTATCACTGGAGTGTCTGTTCCAGGAGGACTGAGGCGGCACCTGAGCATTGAAAATCACAAGATCAAAAGCAGTTGTCGATTCCCTGTTCCCTTTTATTGTTTTTCTCCACTTCCCATCCCCTCTCCCTCAATTATTTTTTCCCCCTTCTCATTCTTCTCCGTTTCCTCCTATAAGATGGACTTGCCCCAAGAGACTGTGTTCCGGATTTTCCTGTTGACCATGATGTTGACCAGAGCAGTCTGTTCCGGCGAGAGTACCATGGAGGTCGAGAAAGGTTCTGGAATGGGTTCTGATGACAAAGATGGAGGCGTAGTTTTCCAAGAGCAACCTAATCAACAAGTAAAGGCGAGTATCAGAAAACGATCCGATAACATTGACAATAGAAGGAATTGTGAAGGATTGTTAGCTGAAGAAAACTGTATCTGTAGGCTCTGTGACAATGTGGTTGAGGATGGGTGCATTAAGAAATGCCAATCCAGTTTTAATATCCACATGGAC